>NC_135182.1:8519258-8821579 GCF_041146795.1 Maylandia zebra | reverse complement strand
CTGGGCAACACCCCAACGATGCCTGGTTATTCCAATGCAGAACTCTATCGCTTCCAAGTGTCAGACCCAACAATTGGTGTCTTGAGAGAGTTTTGGAGCAGACAGAAGAGACCCACCTACAGAGAGAGAGGGGGTCTGTCTAAACCGGTACGTTCTCTACTGAAGCAGTGGCCTCGGATCAGAGAAAAGGATGGACTGCTATACCATGTAATTGAAGATGCTCACCTTGGACAGTGCCATCAGCTGCTACTACCTGCCTGTCTTAAAGAAAAAGTGCTCAGGAGTGTGCATGATCACATGGGACACCAGGGAATCGAACGCACACTGGGATTGTTGAAACAAAGATGTTTCTGGGGAGGCATGTTTGAAGATGTTGAGCACTGGGTGAAGAAATGTCAGAGGTGTGTGTTAACAAAGATGCCTCAACCCAAAGTTCAGGCACCCCATGCTCCATTTTTGGCTACCCGCCCACTTGAAGTTGTTGCTGTTGATTATACCACCCTTGAGCGGGCTACAGATGGTCGTGAAAACGTTCTTGTAATGACTGACGTGTTCACCAAGTTCAGTCAGGCATTTGCCACACGAGATCAAAAAGCAGATACCACAGCTAAGGTTATCCTGAAAGAGTGGTTCCTGAAGTATGGGGTACCAGAGCGCCTGCACTCAGACCAGGGCAGGAATTTTGAAAGCGCAGTGATTGCTGAGCTATGCAAACTGTATGGAGTGAAGAAAACGCGTACAACACCCCACCACCCTCAGGGTAACCCACATTGTGAGAGGTTCAACAGGACTTTACACAACCTCTTGCGTACGCTTCCCCCTGAGAAGAAGCAGCGCTGGCCCGAGCATCTGTCAGAGCTGGTGTATGCTTACAATGTCACGCCGCACTCAACGACAGGGTATTCTCCCCATTACCTGCTGTTTGGGGTCCACCCACATCTACCCGTTGATGCATTGTTGGGCCGGGAGGAAGTGAAGGATGACAAACTGGACTGGTTAGCAGTGCACCAGGAGCGTCTCCAGGATGCACATGCCAGAGCCAGAGAATTTGCCGAACGGAAGGCTGCAGAGAGAGTGGTTCAGCAGCAAGGAAAGGTGTTCTGTCCACCTGTTGACATCGGACAGTTTGTGTATCTCCGTTACCGACCACCAGGAAGGAATAAAATTCAAGATGCCTGGGCAGCCCCTGTGTACAAAGTGGTTGATATCCAAGGGACAACATACACAGTAGTGCCACTGGAAGGAGGGCCGGTGAAAAGAGTCCACAGATCTAACTTGAGGCCATGCGTGGGGTCTATACCTGCACCCAACCCAAGGCTACGTGACCAGGAAGTCAGTTCTGCAGATGAGCACCAAGTGTCTGATACGGAGCTTGAGCATCCAGAGTTTGCCTTGATGAAGGAGGTCCAGTACCCAATGGAGCTGCCAGTGGCTCAGGGACCTGGGAACTTGGTTCCGACGGTCAACGAGCCTGGAAACCAATTGGAGAATGGAACTGAAAATATGGGTGAGGATCTGCTAGGGCAAGAGAGCAGCGACAACCCTGATGACCTCGAGGTGGAGCCAGCAGCTTACCTTCCACCTGGGCCAGGAAGCATTGGATTCTCCAGTGAAGAAACGGTGGCAAAACCTGTTCCAGCTCCTAGGAAAGGAAAGAAAGAGAAAGCGGAGGCCGGTCCACCCACACCTGCTACACGCAGGAGTAGGAGAGAAACTGCAGGGGTCCACACAAACCCATTTAATCTACCTAGGTCAGCATGCAATGCAGTATCCTTCAGTCCAGATGTACTCTCCCAGGTGTTAGCCGGTATGGTTCTCTACACCACCAAACTCAGGGGAATGGTGGATGAGCAGGGGGTCACCGAGGACATTGACTCGTAGCAGGGGAGAATGTAGCCAAGTGAACTAATACTACGCATGGAAAGGGTTTAAAAAGAGGGAATTGTGTTTTTGACTGGTTGCCTGTCTACCGGAGGTCTGTTGTAGGGTTGTCATGGTGATGACTAGACCTCGCGTTTTGGGGGTATACTGTCCCTTTAAGAGCCGCCGTAAGCCAGAGCACGCATGCACTCAAGTTTGTGTCACACTGAGCGCTGTGAGCGGGAGCACTGGAGAGTTAGAGACTGCAAAAGATTCTGTGGCTAGCTACACACGAGGTAAATGTGCTAAAAAGTGTAGCATACTGCAAAATATTGTCACCAGTGTTGTAGTAGACTGTAATTAGCTAAGTTTCTTTAGCAATGACTCCATGTTTGTGACCATTTCTGTACAGTTCTTAACGCGCGACGGGTGCATGTTTAATGGTCACGTGCTGTGAAAGGGACTGAAGAGCGGGTTGGCGTGAGTAGTTACAGTGTCCTAACAGATTTCAAAGTTGTTAAGTTTATACTTTTACTCACTTTGCATAACTCTGTATGTTTCTGTTTGATTCAGAGGGGAGATCACTTGCTGTGTGATTCCTGCGTGTGTACTTGTCCTAGCACAGTAGCTGTGTGGAGAAACCGAAGTGAGTTCATGATGTTCTCCCATAGAAATGTATGTTTAAAAGAGAGTTTACAGTGCACTTTATTGCCAGTTGACCTGCGAAGTTGTGGGATGTAAACAATGTGTTTATTTGTTTTGTTTTCTCTTTTTTTGTTGTATTTGTTTCTTGACAGGTCACTACTGTTGTCTATACTGTTTGGATTTAACATGTACATATGATAGTTACTGTTGTCTCAGACCCTGAAAGGCAGTTTAGGCTGAGCCAGTGGAATAGTTAAATTTTGCCGTTTCACTCAAAACTACAGAATTAAAACTGTGCTCCTCCGAGTACAGTCGGAGAATAAAAAAGCCCACAAAAGAGTATTTCCTGTGTCCTGTCTCATTCCCCATGACCGGGCCACATATATTTAGTGGGTGTCGGTCTGTGTTCATTGTCGGCTCGTCTGCGTTCATCTGTGTATCTCTGCGTTTTTGGTATCCTCCGTCAGTCTGCATCTCTCTGCTTTTCACCCCGTGCCCTGAGGATTTCTAGTTGCTCTTTAGTTTTCCCAGTTTAGGTTTCCGTTAGTATGTCTCATGATTCGTTGCCTGTTCCTGCCACTGTCACCTGTAAATAAACCCTCACTCATATCATCAGTCGGCTGCCTGCATTTTGGGTCCTCCTTTCATTCCACAACACGACTGCTGCCCCAGCCGTGACAGTACGAGCCGACCAAACATGGACCCAGCATTATCCGCACCTTCCCAGGAGTTTCGGGAGGAAGTGATTGACTCTGTTTCGAGGTTGGTTAACCTGTGGCTTGAACGTGAGGGAGAGGAATTTCACCGCGCTGTAGAAGCCAGGCTACAGCAGCTAATTTCTGCTCACCCCTGGCTACTGGACTCTCTTCACCCGCTTGCACAGGACTTCCTTCTGAAAGAACTGCACCTTCGACCTCCAGCCGCTACTGCTTCCCGACCCAGCCCGGTGGTGAATGTTTTGCACTGCCCGCCGGGCAATCTGCGGCCCGGCCCGCCGGATGTGGAATTACCCGGCCGGTCGGAGCTATCCCCGAGAAGGAAGCGACGTTCACGCCGCCGACGCCCATCGCCACAGCCGGGTCCCGAGACTTCTGAGTTGCTGTGGTGAGTGGAAAAGACACTCTGTCTGTTTCGCCAGACCTTGTGACTGTTTATACCGGGGCTGTGTTTTTTGAGTCAGCTGCCCAGCCGTCACCTCCATCGCATTCAGCCTCACAATCCATAGCCCAGTCAATAGCTCAGTTGGTAGACGACTCATCAGCCTTATCATCAGCTCAGCCACCTATTCAGCCATCATCTTCACCAACTCCTCCGGTACAGCAAGCAATGACAGTTCAGCCCATAAAGGACAGGTCAACAACTTCCTATTCTATTTTATTTTTCTATATATTACTTTGGTTGTAACTATCTTTCTCTATAAAATTTAATTGACTTCTACGGTGGCCTGCTTTTGTTAATAGTAACATGAGTAACGTCCAACATTTTCTCCCCTTTAGCATTTGGCATCTTCCCAACTATATAATTGTTAGGGGTTCTGAAAGAGACTCAGGCGCAGGCCAGGGTTTTCCTTTAAGCGAAGGACAGTGCGTTTATTTACAGTGAACACATACACCAAGTGGCTATATACAACGTGCAGGGGAAACGGGTCCGGGTCGCCAGGGTCCGTGGGAAACAGGGTTGGGAGAAGGGTGTTCCACACTTTCTGTACAAAAAGTTCCCCCTTCAATCACTCCTCTCCGCATCGGGTTCCAAAAACGATCTACACAAAAAACGTCGGGTTAGCAGGATAATAATAAGAAATTCTCAAGGTGAAGGTTAGCCGAAACACAAGTCTAACTGACACTGATAGCTCAACGATCCAGCGAAGACTAGTGCAGACTCGCCATCTAAGTAGTGCAGTAATCAGCTGGGATCAGCGGCCGGTGTGGTGATGAGCAGGTGTGTGGGCCAGCAGCGGGAGCCCGCAGTGAGCATCGCCGTGGCGAGAGAGAGAGAGAGAGTGAGAGAGAGAGGGCGAGAGAGCAAACAAACCACAAACATATTGCCCAATAGAGGATTGACCAGCGGGGCACAGGGACCATGACAGTACCCCCCCCTCAACGGGAGCCCCCCGGCGACCCACCAGGCTTACCAGGATGAGACAGATGGAAGGCCCGCAGCATACGCTTGTCCAGGACAGCGGCCCGCGGAACCCAGGACCGCTCCTCAACGCCATAGCCCTCCCAGTCCACAAGGTACTGGAAGCCACGCCCGCGGCGGCGAGAGTCCATATTCCGCGTGATGGAATAGGCGGGCAAGCCGTCCACAAGCCGGGCGGGCGGAGGGGGCCCGGAAGGAGGGCACAGAGGGCTATTCCGGACAGGTTTGATTTGGGAGACGTGGAACACATTGTGAATCCTCATGTTGCGCGGCAGCCGGAGTTTCACAGAGACGGGGTTGATCAGCGCCGAAACCTCAAAAGGACCAATGAAGTTTGGGTTGAGCTTCTTGGACTCAGTCCTGAGAGGAACAAAGCGCGTGGACAGCCATACCTTTTGTCCCACGCTGTATGCTGGAGCTGGTGTGCGGCGGCGATCTGCGGTCTGTTTGGTTCGGTCCTTTGTGCGCAGCAACGCCGTCCGTGCGGCCCGCCAAGCTCGTCGGCACCTACGTAGATGGGCCTGGACAGATGGTACAGAATACTCACCCTCGACAGAGGGGAAGAGAGGTGGCTGGAAACCCAGTGAGACCTCGAAGGGAGACAGACCAGTGGCGGAGGAAGTCAGACTGTTATGGGCGTACTCAATCCAGGGTAGTTCATCACTCCAGATGGACTGGTTGGAGGACGCTGTGCACCGCAACATTGCCTCGAGCTCTTGGTTAGCTCGCTCACACTGACCGTTGCTTTGGGGATGGTAACCGGAGGTCAGACTGACCTTTGCTCCTAATGAGGAGCAGAATTCCTTCCAGACGCCAGACGTGAACTGGGGGCCTCTGTCAGACACAATGTCTTCCGGGATCCCATGCAAACGAAACACATGACGGGTAAGCAGTCGTGCGGTCTCCATGGCCGTGGGAAGCTTGGGTAGAGCTATGAAGTGGGCAGCTTTAGAAAAACGGTCTACGATGGTAAGTATGACAGTGTTGCCTGCTGATTGCGGCAGTCCGGTTACAAAGTCCAAAGCTATATGGGAACACGGCCTGGACGGAGTCGGCAGGGGATTGAGCTGTCCAGCGGGCGGCTGATGAGATGGTTTATTCCGGGCACAGGTCTTGCAGGCGGAGACGTACTCCCGAGCGTCTTTAGTCAGAGAGGGCCACCAGAAGTAGCGCTGGAGGAAGTTGATAGTGCGGTGGACCCCTGGGTGGCACGTAAAGCGGGCAGTGTGGGCCCATTGAAGTACTTGAGAACGTACTGATTGAGGGACGTAGAGCCGTTGGGCTGGCCCACCTCCCGGATCCGGTTCCGACACCTGAGCCTCCCGAATGGCTGCTTCGATCCCCCAGGAGATGGCGCCCACGACACAGGTGGCGGGGAGAATGGGAGCGGGCTCAGTGGTGTCCTCCGAGACTGAGAACTGACGGGACAGGGCATCGGGTTTGACATTCCGGGAACCGGGTCTGTAAGAGATGGAGAAGTGGAAACGGGTGAAAAACAGGGCCCACCTGGCCTGTCGAGCGTTGAGCCTCTTAGCTGATTGTAGGTATGCCAGGTTCTTGTGGTCTGTCCAGACGAGGAAAGGCTGAGCCGTGCCCTCCAACCAGTGCCACCACTCCTCCAGGGCTAGTTTTATCGCCAGCAGTTCCCGATCCCCGACATCATAGTTTCTCTCTGCAGGGGACAGACGGTGGGAGAAGAAGGCACAAGGGTGGAGCTTACCGTCCTTCCATTGCGACAGAACCGCTCCAACCCCTGAGTCGGACGCGTCGACCTCGACCACAAATGGCTGCGTGAGGTCGGGTTGGATCAGGATGGGGGCTGAGGCGAATCGTTTCTTCAGTTCTTGGAAAGCTGCCTGAGCTTCTTTGTTCAACTGAAAAGGAAGCTTGGGAGAGGTTAGCTGGGTCAGCGGCAAGGCAACTCGGCTGAAGTCCCGAATGAACCGCCGGTAAAAGTTGGCAAACCCAAGGAAACGTTGCAGTTGGTGCCTATTAGGAGGTTCCGGCCACTCAACAACGGCTTTTACCTTCACAGGGTCCGGGCGGAGGTTTCCTTGGTCGATTATGTACCCCAGGAATGCAACGGTGGAGACGTGGAACTCACACTTTTCTCCTTTGACGAACAATCGGTTTTCGAGGAGTCGTTGCAGGACCTGTCTGACATGGGTCTCGTGCTCGGATTGGTTTCTGGAAAAGATCAGGATGTCATCTAGATAGACAAAAACAAAACGGTTAATGAAGTCTCTGAGCACGTCTTTCACCAGGGCTTGGAACACCGCAGGGGCGTTAGTGAGACCAAAGGGCATGACAAGGTACTCGAAGTGGCCGAGGTGGGTGTTGAAGGCGGTCTTCCACTCATCGCCCTCACGGATGCGAACCAGATGGTATGCGTTTCGCAAATCCAGTTTGGTGAAAACAGTAGCCCCCTGGAGGAGCTCGAAGGCCGAACTGAGGAGCGGCAGAGGGTATTTATTTTTTACTGTGATGTTGTTTAATCCGCGATAGTCAATGCATGGCCGGAGGGTTTTATCCTTCTTTTCGACAAAGAAGAAGCCTGCCGCGACTGGAGAGGTGGAGGACCGAATGAGGCCGGCAGCCAGGGATTCCGTGATGTACTTGTCCATAGCGTCTCGTTCTGGAAGTGAGATGCTATATAGCCGACTGGTGGGTAAAGGAGCTCCCGGGAGCAGTTCGATAGCACAGTCATAGGGTCTATGCGGAGGAAGTGACTGGGCGCGGGCCTTTTGAAACACCTCAGCTAGGTCGTGATAAACAGAGGGCACATTAGTTAAATCAGCTGATTTCAATACCCCAGGAGAGGGCGTTTCAGTGCTTGGAGGCGAGGCTGCTTTAAGGCAGGTCATGTGGCAGTCCTCCCCCCACCCAGTGACACGCCCCTTTAGCCAATCTATGTGAGGGTTGTGCTGTTGTAGCCAAGGATGGCCGAGAACTAGTGGAGTGCGAGTTGCTTTAAACACCAAAAAACAGATTTCTTCAGAATGATTGCCAGAGAGGGTGAGCTCGACAGGCTCCGTCACCAGAGTGATGTCTGGAAGGCGTTGACCTGACAATGCCGTAACACGTAATGCATGAGGCAGGGGCTCCAATAGTAACCCAAGTTGCCGGGCTAACTGACAGTCAATAAAGTTTTGTTCCGCCCCAGAGTCGATTAACACCGATAGGGAGCGGCTCTTAGAGTGAATGGAAAGCGTGGCCGGTAGTGTTAAACGGGGAGGAGCTTCTTCCTGGCTCAGCTCGCCCACCAGTACTCCTACCTTGTTTGAAGTTGAGGAGATGGAGAGCAGCGGCCTCTGCCCCGGTGCCTGGGTTAAACACATTCTTAAATTTGGAGAGAAAGTCAGCGTAGGTGATGACAGGATCAGAGTTTAACACAACCTGGGCCCACTTTAGTGCACGGCCCCTCAGAAGTTGAACTAAATAAGTGATCTTCGCCCCATCGTTGCTATGAAAACGCTGCAGCTCGCGAAACGTCAGAGACACCTGAGCCAAAAATCCGGCACATTTGTCAGACTCACCCGAGAATGGTTCCGGTGTGGGTAAAGGTCCGTCAGACGGCGTACCGACCCGCGGTGAGCTACCTGACGCTACAGCGGGCGGTGCCGCCTGGGGAGCCGGGCTGGGCGGCTGGGGATTCCCTGGTTGCGCATTTCCCTCCAGCGGTATTAACTGCGCCACCGCCAGGGTCAATGCGGCGACATCCTGCCGTAGCTGCCCGAGCATTTGTTCATGGCGGGCCAGCGCGGCTTCCTGGGCGGCCAGAGCCCGGCCCACGGGGTCCTGTCCTGCTGAGTCCATAATGGCTGGATCGTTCTGCAGACTCGCCATCTAAGTAGTGCAGTAATCAGCTGGGATCAGCGGCCGGTGTGGTGATGAGCAGGTGTGTGGGCCAGCAGCGGGAGCCCGCAGTGAGCATCGCCGTGGCGAGAGAGAGAGAGAGAGTGAGAGAGAGAGGGCGAGAGAGCAAACAAACCACAAACATATTGCCCAATAGAGGATTGACCAGCGGGGCACAGGGACCATGACAATAATGTACTACCATAATCTAAACCCAGTCAATAAAACAGAATTTTCTTAAAGCAGACATCAGCGACCCAAAAAAGTCTGCAGCTCCAAACTCTCATGTGAACCTTTCAGTCTCCCCTCCGTTCTCTCTTCTCCTCCTGCTCATGGCAAAGCAAAACAAAGCAAAGCATTCCCCCTTCGCATCCTAACCTTGGTCCCGTCTTTGTCTCAGTGTCAGGTCACATTTCAGTCACACATTCAGTCATTCACTCAAGATATTTGCTGACAGTGGAGACTAATAATCAAATTCTCCACCCTCAGCAACATGAGCTCATTCATTTGTTTTGTTTTGTTTTGTTTTTTGTTTTTGGAAAAGAGTTCTTTATTATCTTACAACCTGATCAGATCCACACAGATGGCCTTCTCCTCAGCCAGTTGTAATCTGGAAAAGGTCATCTTAAATTTGTTCTCCCAAAACTTTTACAGCGCTGTTAATTCAATCTTGCAGGCCTGCTTAGAACAAAAATGAGAAAAAGAGAGCTGATTATTAGCTCATCAAAACACAAAACATAATCACCTGCCACGATTTCCCTAAGTGCACTGTTACAATTATAAAGGCCCATTATAGACATGTCCATGTTTAATAAAACTCCCTCTATTGAAATAAGAAAACAAGCCAAACCTAACTGACAGAATCAACCCATCAATAAAACAACAACCCCAAAAATCTTAATCAGAGAAAACTTTTGCTTACTAATCTAACAATATGTTGGCCTCAGGTTCTTCAGCATCCTGACACTCTGAGGTCAACTGACATAATTTCACCTGCTAAATACACAGAAAATCTTGTTAAAAGCCACACAGTTTTGCACAACATTAACATTAATTCCCATTAAGCCCTTTCTAAAAACATTATAACAATCGATCATCACTAAATTCGAAATTTCTTTTCCAAATCTGGAATACTGCACTTAGTCACAGACCTGACCACTTTATTTAATTATCCTGTATTTTACCATTATATATTTTACCAAGCAATTCTTCTCATTCACAGACATGTTGTCAGGCTCAGGAGGGACTCGGAGGCAGACCGTCACTTAAGTTCGTGATTTATTTACACACACAGACACCAGGTGCGAATATATACGGGTGAGGGGGCACAGGAAGAGGGTCTCCGGGGAACACAGGCACGGGAAGAAGAGGGCTAGGTACAAAATCCACTGAAGCTCAGGTAGCTCGGATTCCGGCTTTAGCTCACCAACGGCGGTCCTCAGGCTGGCGAGAATTCTAGCACAGAGAGGAAAGGCAGGTAAGTAGTGGCACGACAGAAACTCGAAAAACGGCTCAGATAGGTGATGACACTGACGAGTGTTACACAATAATCCAGCGAGGAAGCACTCTCAGCAGCCGCCTTAAGAAGTGGGTGAGATGATTGCTTGCAGGTGTCCGAGCCAGGGGCTGGAGCCGTCACGACTCCGCCCCGGTAGAGCGCAGTGCGCGGGAGGGGAGAGAGAGAGATGCAGCACAACAAAAACACTTGTAGCCATACAGAGTCAGCCGAGAAGGCACAGGGTCATGACACATGTTTCTTTCACAGCCAGAAAGGAAGCTTCAGTTCTTTTTTTTTTTTGTCGCCACACATTCAGCTAATTTTCATACTCTCTCCTCTCATAAGAAGTTGCCTTGACAAGAGAAATGCATATTTAAAACATTACCACATAATTAAATTATTATTTTATTTTCTTTCTAGAGTAATAACTTGTTTTGCTCAATTGGCACAAAAGCACTTCTAATTCACTATTCTAAAACTACTTTACACTTCCAATCACTGGTTTATCCTTTTTCCTTTTCACAAAAATCCCTCTATTTTCATGGAACTCCCTGAGTTATTCCTCAACTTCAAACTTAAGTGTGTTAAATCTCCACCATTTAGCATTTATGTCATGTATTCGCATTCATGAATGTAAGCATGTCTTCATTGCGTGTATGTATTTGTATTCAGATTAATATTGAGTGTAAGCTGGTCTTCATTGCCTTGATGTGTTTTTATAATCAGGTTTAATTCATGCATCTTTGCACTGAGCTGTGGATTCAAACTGTCTCACTTCTGATTCTCTCCAAAAATAATTTCACATGTAACAATTTGTATATGTGTCTTTTCTATTCAATTGTTCAATTCAATAATTGTTAGTTTATTTATTTCTTTATCTCTCTCTCTCTTTTTTTTTTTTTTTTTTTTTTACCTCTCTGTTGTGATGTTCTGGACATTTCTAAACCTCCATGAGTTCAGTCTCAATCTTCAATCCAATTTCCCACATGCTTTCACTGCATCATGTCTCGGTTCACCTCTCACTGATCCTCGTCCCTGTTCTCACAGTTTTCTGTGTGGCCTCGCAGATCAACACAGGCCCAAATCAGCTGTTTCCTCTCTCCATTCCTTCTCTCTTGATCTTTTCAGTCTTTTCTTGGAGGATATCTCCCAGCATGGCAAATATGAAACTCAGTATCCAGTACTGTCCAGTGCTTTTGCACAGTCATCCCACTGTTCAACTTCCCAGCTTGTAATTCAGAGTGCATGTTCCATCAAGTGTTTCCTTACATGCTGCTGCTGGAGTCTTCAGTGTTATAGGTCAGTTGCACTGTCTTTTTGCCTGCTGTTAATTCTTCGAGTACACGGTGTTCTGTCTGTCTTCTGTCTTCATCAGGAGACTGACTGTCCTTTAAGCTTCTTCTCAGGATGAGGACAGAATGAGAGGTGAAGCTGTCAAATCTTTAAGCCAAAGCCTGGCCTGTTTTCGTCCCAATTCTGTTAATCTATCATTTTGTCGCTGTACTCACGTTTTCAAGTTGAGAAGAGTCCACCTGTATTGACACACTAAAACATTTATTTAATATCATTTTCATTACCATTTCTTAACACTACCTAGATTTTTAACACGTCTCTCTCTCTCTGATTGCACACTCCACATATCAGCCAGTTTCCTTTTATGGGCATGCAAGCTTGTTCACTTCCTGCCACACACACACACACACACACACACACACACACACACACACACACACACACACACACACACACACACACACTTCTCTTCAGTAAATTTTCATCTACAACCTAACCGAACTCTTATTTTATATTTACAGTCTATAGACCCTATGTAAGTCTGCTACGTGTTAATATAAAAAGAATGGACCCTCAGTACACACACACATGCACACACTTTTTTTTTTCTTTTTTTGTTTTGCCTGTCCCGTTTGGCTCTTTTGCCATCAGAATTGTTGTCTAAAGGCAAAGAAAGATGCCCAACGGATTTACTTTACCAAATTGACCATCCCAGCCTTGCCATAATGGTCCATTTGATTCACCTTTTATTGTTTATTTTATTTTCACTTACTGAACATGGGACAGACTTGACTGGGGGAAAGAAGGGGAGAAAGAAAGAGGGAAAGAGAAACAGCTGAGAAGAGGGACGGGGGAGAAGGGCAAAAACCAAAAACCAACAGAATGAGCAGAAAAAGAAAAAAAAGAAGAAAAACAGAAAAAAAATGCATATATCAATCACCTGGGTCACCTGCTGAGAAAGAAAAAAGAAAACAAGCAGAACAGAACAAGAGTAATAGAATAAACAGCATCACAATGATATATGGGAATATAACAGTAAATACTAAATATTAAACATTATTGTGCAGCACATAAGATCAACAGAACACAGTGTGCTTTGAGGTAGGAGCCAAAAAGGGTGTAGTGTGTGGGTGTGATCACCCGTGTGTACACCTGTGAGCATGGACGCGCTTGTTTTTTGTTTTTTAAAAGGTTCCTTCATGTAATGATCTGCTAGAGGGTGTGGGGGGGCCACAGCCCCGTCCTCCAGGGCATGAAGCAGGTATGGAGGAGATCAAAACTCCAGACATCCAGAGGCCCCCAGAACACAAGAGACCAAGGAAGACCAACAGAGGGGCAGCCGCGCCACTGTCCCGGAAAGAGCTGAGGAGAGTCCCAGATGAGGGCTCACTCAGCAGCCGCGGAGCAGAAGCCAGGGGGAGTTGCAGTGACGCGCCCGTGAGCTCCGCCGGCAGCCAGCCGTGCCTGAGTGACCGAGCCCCAGGCCGAGAGGGCGGGGGCACCCCACCTCCGAAGTGGCCCGAGCGAGCCCCAGGCTCCAGGCCCCGATAAGCGGCCGCCAAGGAGTGAGCCGGTGTGTACCTGGACGCCCATCCCCGGACACAAAGAACCACCAACGCACCGACGTCTGAGGGAGTCCGCCACCGGCAGGGGAAGTGGTGGTAGGGGGAGATAGGCCTCCATACCTTGGAGGGCCTAAGATGTCCCCAGAGAGGTGGCGCCTGACACCCAACCTGACATATAGACACAGAAATACAGGCACACACATATACAAACATCCATTCCCACCCTCATGCTCTCATATGCACTTACTCCACACTCAACCAACGTGGAGACAGACATAAAGAGACGCTGTACACACGATCACACTCCCCAAGCGTACTCTACAAACCGGGTCTAGGTACCCTTGCCCCTGGAGGGGGGGGGAACTGCACCCAGACCCAGGTGGTGTTACCCTTTTCCCTGCGGTGGGGAGAGGCAGACCGCCCCGACTCCGCAGCAGCAGGGAGGCCCCACACTCCAGACCGCAGTCGGACGGCCAACTCCTCCTCCTAGCCCCCCCGCTCCAGCAGGTCGCAGAGAATGGGGGTGGGAGAAGACTCCAAACCTCCCTCCACCCGCTCATTGTAGTGTTGATGCATGTGTGTTCTAAGGTGCATTTAAAACCCAGGAGGGCATGGAGCTACCTGCCAGAGAGCAGCAGGTAAGCGCATAGCCCCTCCTGCTAGCCCTCAATGTCTACGTGTATTTAACATTGAGAGGTGGGCAACGACGCCAGGGGTGGGGTGTACACCCTGATGGTACTTTGGATTCCGTGTACACATGCACACACTTAAATATACTCAGCTCTTTGCATTTGCAAGCATTCACATCAAAATCTTCAATGTGCTTATCAGAGCTCTTTTGGCACAAATCCTGAGGACAATTAACAGTTTTTCCACACATATCACCATTCTTTCAGCTCAGTTTTGTAGCATCATTCACACAATACTTTCATCAGCATTTTGCACACTTCCCTGAGCTTCCTTAAAAGATAATCGTCTCACACACACACACACACACATACCACACCCTTTTCTCTCAAAACAATGTGCACCTTTAATCATTCATCCAAATAACAATTTTACACTTCATTTATACATTCACACATTTATAAAGACACCGACTGCCAAGATAAATAATTTTCCTTTCCAAATCACAACTTCACATCATCTTCCTTTAGTACTAGTCACCACTGACAATTAACCAAGGTCCCAAGTCTTGGCAGTGTGGTCAACTGAGATACCGGAGCGAAGGGGGAGGTTCTCACCTCTGAACTTGTGTGCACTCCTGGGGGTCACACCGCCGTCCTAGATTAATTTAAATAACTTTAAAAACATTACTGGGGACTCTAACACCCAGTTTACTGATGTCCAGGCCCAGCCTTCTGACCAAAAGGGACTCCTACCCTGAAACCAATGTCCAATTACCTACTCTCTAATCTCTTTTCACTTGGCTGAAAAGATTACACTCAACACATCAACTTTAAACTTCACTTTATCATTAACAACAATAAGCTTTTATCAAATATTCCTAGACTTTACTTTACTTCACTCAAAATTACCATGGACATGTCACCCGAAATCTACTTAACAGATTTTATAATTGACTTTAATTTCGCCACTACTGAGCCAATTTGACGGTGACGATCATCAACTCGGTGAACAGATAATTTAGATTTCATCCAATATGCACAATTTTGCTTTTACTTTGAACAGGCTTGTGCCTACCTTTAAATCTTTTTAGACCGGTCTGTTGTCCGCCTCATATCAGATTGTACCTTAAGCTCCGAATTAGTCCTCTCAGCCGCAAAAGAATCCGGGTCACTGCACCAATTATTAAATTCAGTTCTTTGCATTCTTTTGGTGGCAAAGAAAAACATGGCTCAAAGTGGTCTAACTCAAAAAATGATCTTTAATTTTACATTTCCAAAAAAGGAGACTGAGCACACACAGCTCTGAAGCAGCAGCAGCCTGCCTGATGTACATATATACTTCCTCTAGACGTCACGCACACTTTAAGTTTCGATCCAACACTTAGTTTCACTTTCTTTCTGCACCTCATATGCTCTGCAAAAGCATGCAGTTTCCTGTCAGTACGTTTTGGCTCAGACTCTAGTCAGAGCTGGCCCTTTTAGACTACATTAAAAACAAGTAACAATATGCACTAAATAAGCACTAACAATATATTAATTTCGTGACAGCGTGAGGGAGGGAGAAAAAGGAAAGTGAAAAGTACAGGTGCTACCGAGCAGAAACGGGAGATGGAAGCATGTAAATATAAAAATAACCACTGCAGCCAAAAAGAGTGCCTGACGAGCCCAGTAAGCTATTAAGACTCGACTTTACACTGTGTTCGTGTTTTCCTGCGAAACAAAAAAGTTCTGCTGCAGCAGCCTTTCAAAGCCTCTTTCTGTCTCTCGCTTGCAACGTAGACAGTAAAGCTAGTTCCCGGCTACGAGCCCGACACAGAACCCAAAGTAATAGCCAGAGGTCTCCTTACCACGGTTCGGAGCCGCGGACCTGGCCGAGGTAAGAAGAGAGTGCAAACATGTTGAGGCCTGTGTTAGTTCAGTGAGAGATTTATTTGGAAAGAAAACAATTTTCACTTGCAGTCGAAAACTAATGTGTACACTTATGCCTGCATTTTTATTTTGTTAAATACAAACAAAATTGTAGCAAAAGTGCTGCCACGTGTCTGGCCAGAAAGAGCTGTTTATTTGGTAGTTCAATGAAACTACTGTACTATACTGTACTATACTGCTGAGTGACTGTCTTCTGGTCAAATACATTTCATTGCAATGTTGACCCTGCGCTAACTTGCGTATGACAAATGAAACTGAAACTGAAAGGCTTCAGATAGTTAAGAGTGAGAAAAAAATTGCATTCATGTTTGCAATTTTGTCTTGTTACACAATATTTGGAATTAAATTAAAAAACAAACAAACCCCACTACGTTTTAAGAAATATTAGTGGGTGTTTTCGTTCTTTTGTACTACTTGGACACTAAAGTGGCCCTCCAATGAGATGACGGTGCCAGAAGTGGCCCGCGGCTCATTTGAGTTTGAGACCCCTGGTATACTGTGTAGACCACTGTACTGATAGTAAAGCTCTTGAATCTTTAATCTTATAAGCATCAGGGTTTCTGGAGCTCTGGCATTAGGCTTTTCACTCTGCCTCACATTTTGACTCCAAACCAACTCTGACATCACTGACTGTGAGGTGGGGGCAATAAATCCAACTGTGGCTGTCAAGCCTATAGTGTTATTTTACCCTAAAAAGCTTTTTTTGCTATTTGACATTGTTCTCAAGCTCTCATTATGTCAAGCTTATCTGAGAAGCTTATCTAGTTTTAGCTATCGTCTTTTTATCTTGGTTCTAAAATGTAGTTTGTGGTTCTTTGTAAAGCTGTTCTGGTTTTTTATTCTTTGTATATTGTTGTTATTTTAGTTTTTATGTATTTCCCTTTCCATTTCTGCTGACAGTGTCAGCCAGATCATGACTATGAACCCTGTGTGAAGCAGTTGTTTCTCCCGCTCTATAATACACAAATGGTACATTAAGGACAATAACCACCTGGCGAAATTCTATTTTAATTAGACCCTAAATAGAACTTTTTTTTCTCATGCCAAAAGCACCGCTTGATCTCTGATATTCCAAAATAATCCCCCTGTAGTCATTTTTTACTGTTAATGCCATTGTTTTAGTTTTAGCCTTTATCTAAGCTGAAGTCTTTCAATGTCTTGAGGACCATCAAAATGTATATGAATGTGGTTGGTGTGATGGAAAATTTGTCTTTCCAGTCATCTAACCTCTGTCAATTATTGGTATGTAATTTGAACTGTCTTGTACAAAAATGTATTTGCAAAGATGGGAAAACAACTGACTCTAAGTTGTGTTGATGGCCACAGCACAGTTCATGATCAGGCTGGTGCTCACATGATGTTGAGAATTTAACTCCCAACTGCTGAACAGACAAAGATTGTATCCACACAAAGGGTATAAAGGAACTGCTATGATTGTGCTTTTTGCTGAAACCCTACTTGGTTCAAGTATGTGGATGACACCTGGGTGAAAATCAAATCTGGACATATCAAGGGATGAACCAACACATCAAGTTCACCAGAGAGGATAAGAAAAATTACAGGTTAGGCTTCTTAGACTGTGAGACTTTCATCAGTAATGGGGGACAGTTAAAAGTCAATGTGTACCCTAAACCAATACATACGGATCAGTTTTTAAGGTTTGACTCTCAGAGCAAACACCATCACCAGACATACAGTGGCCAGCAGAAGAACGTCATATCATGGGGGCCCTGAGTAAATGTGGTTATCCCAGTGAGACATTTGTCAAAGCTGGGAAGGCACCTAAAGAAAGCTCCAGGCGATCCAGGAGAGAAAGACAACTGCTGTCTAAGCGAAAACCCTTAGTGATCCTTTATGTGTCAGGATTATCGAAACAGTTGAGAAACATTATCTCTAAACACCGCGTCTCTGTGGCTTTTAAACCTCAACACAAGCTGTGCCAAAAAGTGGTGCACCCCAAGGTTCGAATCCCCTGACACGAACAGAGTAATACAGTGTACGCTGTCAAGAGCCAAGAGGATCGCCATGATTTATACATTGTGAAAACCAAACAACCGCTGCCTAAGTGGATTGTACAACAGGAGAGATAGACAGTGGACACTCTTTCAATGATGAGGATGTACACATCCTGAACAGGAAGAAAGTGAGGAGTCAAGGAGGCCATATACATGAAAAAGGAAAAGACCTTCTTTGAATTGAGGTGGACAGATCTTGTAATGCTGTGATTGCAACCATTCCCCAACTCTCTGAGAATAGTACTCATGGCCATTGTCACTGATCAGTGATGAATGATCAATATCATTGTCTTTGATCTGTGGTTGTTGGGGCGACCGTGGCTCAGGGGGTTGGGAAGCGTATCTGTAACCGGAAGGTTGCCGGTTCGATCCCTGGGCTCTCTGTCCTGGTCATTGTGTCCTTGGGCAAGACACTTCACCTACCACCTACTGGTGTTGGCCAGAGGGGCCGATGGCGCGATATGGCAGCCTCGCTTCTGTCAGTCTGCCCCAGGGCAGCTGTGGCTACAACCGTAGCTTGCCTCCACCAGTGCGTGAATGCGAGAGTGAATGAATAGTGGCATTGTAAAGCGCTTTGGGTGCCTTGAAAAGCGCTATATAAATCCAATCCATTATTATTATTATTATTATTATTAATGGTCATAACAATTACCATATTAATGATGAAGAAACTGACCTCACAGCTCGTTTTTTGCCAGTGGCGCTAGATTGAGTTATTATGCAAAATGTACTTTTTATAAGAATGGGGAAACGTGCAGTCAGCTGAGACTGAAGAAGTCATTTGGATGAGTGACGAAATGTTTCTCTCACTGAAAATACTACGTCCAGACGAACAGAATCAGCATTTTGGGATTTTCTTACCTGGATGATTGAGCATGCATTAATACATTATTACACAATGTAATAAAATTGTTGTGTAACGCTTCTCAAAGTTTTAGCCATAAAACATCTTGTTTAATTTGCATTTATTTATACCTTATTTTGCTGGAATAGGCAGCCAGTCTGTCTATGATGACATCATACACACTGTGTGAGGAGTTGTCGTTATAGGAGTATAATTATACAAATATTGGTGTCGGGACAACAAACACCTAACAAAACTATGACCACTAAGCCCTAAACAGTCTTTTCAATGGCAAAAATTTATTTTTAAAACACAGCTATTGTTGCATTTCTTACATTACATTTTATTATTGTTGTATATAGATAATTATATAAAATGAGTAATAAAAGCTTAAGCCTGCTTATACATCTGTCTTATTTTCATTACTTGTCATTTCCAGTTAATGTTAACATAATTTTGGAAAGCCTTTAAATTTGGATAGAAAGTTATTTTTATGGAATGACCTATTTCTGTAGGCCCCTTTAAAAATAAAATACATGGTAATATGGTACTTATGAAACCAGTATAACAGTGGTAAATGATAATAGCAACAGACAGACGACAATACTAAAGTTAACATTTGTCCCGATTCGTGATTGAGGTGAGAGACAAACGACCACAAGTCCAAGTGCGTCAAAACAATGATTTTATGTGGAGGAAATACACCATCACAATCCTCAGCATGAATCCCCCAAAGAAAGCTTACTCAGAATGTTTTATGTATTATTATGCCCCTTCATGCGTCAAAACAGATACATAACATGCATAAACTACAATAACCACAACCTTTGACACATTCAAAAAGAGCATTTTCTCCGTCTTGACGCCAGGTGCTTCCTGTTGATCTTCTTACTCTCGCTTATCTCTGGAACATCAGAACCACATCCTACAAAAAACTGTCACTTATGCAGGCACAAAATGCAGTTACAAGCAAAATATGAGTCTATATACTATGTGTGTGTGTGCAGGCAAACTGTGTGTGTCTCGCACTGAGGTCGAGACACCTCAGTGCACTCTGTCTCATGTCTCACCTCGCCAACTAAAGCTTATAACCTCTTACTAGACAGAAAGCCAACTCCTCTGTAACTGAAACTATATGTGTAATATATTGAATAAATGTTTTAATCAAATGCCGCTACTCAAAGCTTAATAAAAAGGATATAAACGAATAAAAAGGATATGAATGAATAAACATGATATTAAAATGATATAATCCCCACACATTCTTTAATCACACTGAGCCAAAAGCTGGATAAAGTCTATGTAAAAAGTATTAGTACCTTTAAAAAAGTACTTCATGAAATTTTACTGGCAATTTCCTTCTCGGAAGTGGCATATAATATAAATAATCAAATAAAAATAAGAAATAATAAAATACATTGCCGCAACACTATCATACTTTAATGACATTTTCTATATTTCCTCATTTGTGACAAGGTCAAAATTTTCATTTTCATTTTCAGATTTCTGAATTTATTGATTTATTGATTTCAATTGTTAGTAGAGTGGATTTCCTTATCTTTTTAAAACATGTTTGCTTCACTAGTGTCATGCTTAAAAATCTGCAGAGTGATAATAAGTTTAACAGCATTTCTAAACCAAGAGTAAAAAAGGGCATACATCAGTGGGTTTAGACACGAGTTAAAGTAAAACACAATGATCAGAAAAAATGTAGATGAGTCATTGATCACATTTACTTCAATAAGAGAGTAACAGTAAAACGGAAGGTAACATGCGAGAAACACAACTACAAGAACTCCAAGGTTCCTGGCTGCTTTCAGTTCAGATTTGTTTGCTTGATTGCTTGAACGCTGAAGTGTGACAGCTGTAACATGAGAGCGCATGGAACGAGCTTGAGACACAGCCACCACAAACACTCTCATATAAAGAACTATGATAACAGATACTGGAAAAATAAAAGATAACACAAGATCAATAAACCCTGCAATATCATTAATGACAAACACACACTCTCCATAACAGGAATTATACCTGGCCGGCTTAATTAGAACATCCTTTGTTAAAAGACTGCCGTAGAAGGTTGAACAAAACCAACACAAACAAACACAGAGTTTGACTCTTGCCACGGTAATTCTGGTGGGGTAATGAAGAGGGTGACAAATAGCTACATAGCGGTCAACTGAAATGAGAACTATGTGCCAAGTTGAAGCACAGAAAAGACCGGCTGTCAGATAAGTATAAACAGAACACATAAGATCACCAAGTACCCAGCAGGCCGTGTTTCTAATTATTTCTAGTGGCAGCATAAGGAGACCAGTGAGAAAGTCTGAGACAGCCAGAGAAAGGAGGAGGATGTTAGTGGGTGTGTGAAGCTGCCTAAGGAGAGAGAAAAAAAGAATATATTACACATTAATAATGTAAAAATGTCTTCACTAATTCCATTGGTTTTTAAGACTTAAACTACAATTTCAGCTGAGAAGTTAATTTCTGCCTGAAGTAAGAGACTGAGATGATGACGAGAAGGTTTAGAGCAGCAGTGAGCAGAGAGATGCAGCACAGCACAGTGTTCAGCAGCACAGCTTTGGACCAGTGAAATGTTGGCTTCCTGCAGGAGCTGTTGAGGAGTTGTGGAAAACAAAGCTCGGCTTCTTTCTGCATCTCCAAAATCATACAGCTGCAGCTCTCTGATCAGAGCTTCTTGTCACATAGGGGATTTATCTCGCCACACCTCCACACCCCCTTCACCTCTCCTTCTTCTCTTCCCTACCAACAGAACCTCATACACAATCAACAGATTGTGGTTCTGTTTTATTGTGTCCTCCAGCAACGTACTGATCACTTTCAGTCGTCAAGAACTGAATGACAGTGGCCTCAGCCTGAACGCACACTTTACAGCATCCCACCCGAGACTGCAAGATGATCAAGCACTCTGTGGGTTATTTTTGGGCACAGGAAGCAATGCAGATGATAAAAGAAACACTGCAAAATCTCCAGTGTTAAATTGACACTAGAAAGTGTCTATAGTTGTCCACTCTTTTGAGTGTTAAATTAACACTTTTGACAGTATTAGATTTCTAATAGTAACCTAGTCAGTATTAAAGATTAACAATGACTAACATTAGCAGTGTGTTTTTTCTAACACTGAAATGTTACCAGCATTTTTAGTTATTTTCCAGTGATAGAAAATCAGCACTACTCAGTGTTAGTCATTGTTAATCTTTAACACTGACTAGGTTACTGTTAGAAATCTAACACTGTCAAAAGCATTAATTTAACACTCAGGAGAGTGGACACATAGACACTTTCTAGTGTCAATTTAACACTGGAGATTTTGCAGTGTGGGCTGCAACCAACTCTCTCTTATCCATGTGCATATACTGACCATCAACATAAACCTGACCAGCAACGGGCTTTAAAGAAGCTTTACTGAAGCCTTTGACAAAGCAAGGGCAGCTGTCGAGCAGGACCACTATGACAGTGTGATTGAGGTTCAGGGCTTTAGCAGCAAGGACCTGTTTAGTGAGGAGTTGTAATACTGTAGTGGCAAAGATGAACAGCTGGAGGCAAGAGACGAGGCAGGATGCTATGGTGTGGAGTCCAGAGCAGTTGTTGGGGGAGGATGAAGTGTGAAATCAGGTTCATTCGCCTGGGATTCTTGAAGGCTACTGATCTAATCCACCCATTCACAGCCTCACTGTGGTCCAGATACATGTCAGTAAGAATCTCATGGAAATAAAGAATTATTTCTCAAAGAGCTTATACTCCTCTTCCAGGCTGACATCGTTATGTGGTTGTGGGGCGGTTGTCACCACCCATCTTGAGGAGTTTGCCCCCTCACATATACTAATGTGCCACAAACATGACTTTAATATCACCAATCATTCCCATTTTATTACGGTGTATCCATATAAATGGCCCACCCTGTACTATGACCACAGAATATGTAGATGAATGTGGCGGTCTGTGGCTTGGTGAGGCAGACACACCTGAGTGGCATGAGTAAACATGCCACACCTGTACTAAAAGAATGAACTAGGTCCTCACTGTTGTTGTTATTAGCGTCTGTGGCTGTGAGCTGCAAAGCTGCAACCAGTGTGTAAACAGTAACAATAAGAAATAAAGTTTGTGAAAAGCGTAAAAGTGGGTGTGATTCCTGTCACAATGAATTACTGTCTACATATTCTACAACAAATGCAGTATCTGTAAAGTGACAATTAGTTTCAAAGCTTTTATGAAAAAAAGGATAGAACAAGGCATAGATCACTGGGTTTAAACAGGAGTTTGAAAAGAACAGACTGATCACAATGAGCGCTGTGATGTTTACAGAGATTTTATTTTGAAAGGTCGAATGTTAGGCGGAAGGAGAGGATAGAAAAGAGGGACAATGAAAAACGGTAGATGAACAAGTTAGCGCTGCAGACTGTGTTGCCGCTGCAAGCCTGCGAATTAAAGAATGGAACTGAGAAATACTGAAGGTGTCATCATTAATGTTTGAGGCATGCAAACATTAACATTTTGATAACCAAGATGGCGCCGCGTATGGATGCCCTGGTGCTTCAGTGCGTTACTTTTGTCTTGTTTTTGTGCATTTCTTCTGTGTCTGGGAACTCCTCTGGATATTCTTACACCAGAGAAGAGCTCCTTAACTGCAGGACTACAACGCCTGTGGATTTATTTCCAATATTTGTCGCATCTGCGGCAGATTTACTGCTGACTCTGATCAGGAAAGTGAGACGTCGAAAGAGAGGTAAGCGAGCCGGCGTACTCGTGCGTTTGAGGAAACGCGGACTGAGAACGGCCCTTCCTGGGATCTTCCTCTCTAATGTACGCTCACTCTGGAATAAGATAGACGAACTGGCCCTGATGAGAAGCATGAACAGAGACTTTGCCTCCTCCTGTGTCTTATGTTTTACGGAGTCGTGGCTCAGTGAGGACATCCCGGACTGCGCGCTCAAGCTGGAGGGCTTTCATCTGCTGCGCGCGGACCGGCAGGCCGCTCTCTCCGGTAAAACCAAAGGTGGAGGCGTCTGCTTCTACATCAATAGTGGCTGGTGCACAGATGTAACAGTGATTGCTCAGCACTGCTCTCCCTCTCTGGAATATCTTTTCATTCACTGCAAACCGTTTTATTCTCCGCGGGAGTTTGCTTCATTCATCCTGGCCGCTGTTTACATCCCGCCAGACGCGGATGCGCGAGCAGCTCAGTGCGCACTCGCAGAGCAGATTCTCCACACGGAGCGGACATACCCGGACTCTCTCATCATTGCTCTTGGGGACTTTAACAAAGCCAATCTGAGCCATGAGCTTCCGAAATACAAACAGTATATTAAATGCCCGACCAGAGAGGAGAGGACATTGGATCACTGCTACAGCACGATCAGCGGGGCCTATCGCGCGGTGCCGCGCGCTTCACTCGGACTTTCTGATCACGTCATGATCCACCTAATCCCCGCGTACAGACAGAAGCTGAAGCTCTCCAAACCTGTCGTGAGGACCAAAAAACTGTGGAGCAACGAGGCTGTGGAGGAGCTTCGCACGTGTTTGGAGACCACAGACTGGGACACTTTGAAGGCTGCTTCTAACAGCTTGGACGAGTTTACGGACACTGTCACCTCCTATATCCACTTCTGTGAGGACAGCATTGTGCCATCACGCACCAGGGTGAGTTATAACAATGACAAACCCTGGTTTACCCCTAAACTCAAAAAGCTGTGGCTGGAAAAGAGTAAGGCGTTCAGAAGCGGAGACAGGGACTGCTACAGAGAGGCCAAGTACAAGTTCACTAAGGAAGTGGACATTGCCAAACATCAGCACTCTGAGAAGATGCAGCAGCAGATATCAGAGAATGACTCGGCCTCTGTGTGGAAAGGTTTTAGGAATATTACAAACTACAAGCCTAAAACCCCCCACTCCACTGACGACTTGCTCTTGGCCAACACCCTTAACGACTTCTACTGTCGTTTTGACGAGCCATCAGGCAGCCTTCACACCTCCAACGACCCCAACAATAGAGGCACTTTGGACACTCATTCCCCCACCTCTCCCCCCTCCATAGAGCCATCACCACCTTCAAACTGTTCACCTACAACACCCGCCCCCTCACCCCACACAAAAGAGGATTTCACACCACCTCCTCCGACCACAACTCTTCATATTCATGAAGCAGATGTGAGGAAGCAGTTTAAGAATCTGAATGCTCGGAAAGCTCCCGGCCCAGACGGTGTGTCTCCTGCCACCCTCAGACACTGTGCAAACGAGCTGGCCCCAGTGTTTTCTGGCATCTTCAACTCCTCACTGCAGGCATGTCATGTGCCTGCCTGCTTCAAGTCCTCTACCATAATCCCTGTCCCCAAGAAACCTAGGATCACTGGACTAAATGACTACAGACCCGTGGCTCTGACATCTGTGGTCATGAAGTCATTTGAGCGCCTAGTTCTCTCCCATCTCAAGACCCTCACGGCCCCCCTCCTGGACCCCCTGCAGTTTGCATATAGAGCCAACAGGTCTGTAGACGACGCCATCAACATGGCCCTACACTTCATCCTGCAGCATCTGGACTCCCCAGGAACCTACGCCAGGATCCTGTTTGTGGACTTCAGCTCTGCCTTCAACACCATCCTTCCAGACCATCTCCGAGACAAGCTTTCCCAGATGAATGTGCCTGATCCCATCTGCCGGTGGATCACTGACTTCCTGACGGACAGGAAGCAGCACGTGAGGCTGGGGAAGAATGTCTCGGACTCCCGGACCATCAGCACCGGCTCCCCTCAGGGCTGTGTTCTTTCTCCTCTGCTCTTCTCCCTGTACACCAACTGCTGCACCTCCACCCACCAGTCTGTCAAGCTAATCAAGTTTGCAGATGACACCACCGTTATTGGACTCATCTCGGACGGGGACGAGTCTGCCTACAGGAGAGAGGTTGAACGTCTGGTGTCCTGGTGCAGCCACAACAACCTGGTGCTGAATGCCCAGAAGACAGTGGAGATTATTGTGGACTTCAGGAAGCACACAGCCCCACTCCCCCCCATCATCCTGACTGACACCCCCATCACCTCTGTGGACTCATTCCGCTTCCTGGGTACCACCATCACCCAGGACCTGAAGTGGGAGCCCACCATCACCTCCGTCATCAAGAAAGCCCAGCAGAGGATGTACTTCCTGAGGCAGCTGAAGAAATTCAACCTGCCAACACGGACGATGATGCAGTTCTACACTGCAATCATCGAGTCCATCCTCACCTCCTCCATCACCGTGTGGTACGCTGGAGCCACTGTCAGGGACAAACAGAGACTGCAGCGTGTTGTGCGCTCTGCTGAGAAGGTGATTGGCTGCAGACTCCCATCTCTGCAGGACCTGTACACCTCCAGGACACTGCGGCGTGCAGCCCGGATCTCAGCTGACCCTTCCCACCCTGGACACAGTCTGTTTGACCTGCTCCCCTCAGGCAGGAGGCTCCGGTCCATTCGCACCAGAACCTCTCGCCACAAGAACAGTTTCTTCCCCTCTGCTGTTGGACACATGAACAATAACCACATGACTGTCCCCGCCACTCACACATGACCCTACGCTGTGTCACTGCATCATTTCATGTCTGGCACTGATCACCACCTGCACTCATGTATATATCCTTCTACGTAGCACTCTTAATTCTTATTCTCATGTATATATCTAATGTATATCTCATGCACATATCTTTCTTTCTACATAGCACTTTAATTCTTATTGTTTGCACTGAAGCACCGCAGCAAATTCCTAATGTTGTAAACCTCAACATCTGGCAATAAACCCATTCTGATTCTGATTCTGATTCTGATTCTGATGCAAACATTACAGGAGCTACTGAGCTAAAGTCCTCCCTTATAAGAGAGACACAGTAATATGGGCAGAAACACAGTAGAAACACAACTACAAGAACTCCAAGTGTCCTGGCTGCTTTCAACTCTGATTTGTTTGCTTGATTCAGAGAACACTGAATTGTGACAGCTGTAACCTGAGAGCGCATGGCATGAGCCTGAGACACAGCCACCACAAATACTCTCATATACAGAACTATGATGACAGTAATTGGAAATATAAAGGATAAAACAAGGTCAATAGTCCTTGCAATATCATTAATGACACACTCTCCATAACAGGAATTATACCTGCCTGGTTCAATCAGGTAGTCTTTTGCATAAAGACTAATGCTGGAAATAGCATAAAACCAACACAGACAAACACCGAGTTTAACTTTTGCCACAGTAATTCTGGTGGAGTAATGTAAAGGGTCACAAATAGCCACATAGCGACTGATATTAGAACTATGTTCCCTATTGAAGCACACGTAATGTTGCCAGTCAGATACCAATAAAGAAAACAATTAAAATCACCAAGTATCCAGCAGGTGGTGCTTTTTAAAATTCGTAACGGCATCAACAGGAGACCCACGAGAAAGTCTGAAACAGCCAGTGAGAGGAGGAGTATGTTGCTGGGTGTGCGAAGCTGCCTGCAGGGTAACAGAAAAAATAAATAATACACATTAAAAATGTTACATTGTTTTTAGTGAAAATTCCATTAGTAGAAATGATTTATTAGTAAGGCATGATTCAATTCTTGTTTAAAATACACAGAATGTGCCAAACTAACTTAACTCATCACTAAATTAAATTACAGTCTAAAGATAAACCTCACCTTTCAGCTGAGGTTTATCTATGCCCAAGGTGGGGCAGCGAAATGATAGTGATAAGATAGTTGAGATTATGTCATATGTTAATTATGTCAAAATGTATTTAGTGAAATTGTTTCCTTATTAAGACACGGTGAACCTTACACAACTTAACAGTCATGGTTGAGCCAAAGACATTTATTAGTTTCACTTAATGTATTCTTTGCTAATTCCAATGATGCAAATCTCACTTTTCATATATCTAAACCTTAATCTAAGTTAATTTAAAAGTTGGTCTCTGCCTGAAGTGGGAGACTGAGATGATGGCCAGAAGGTTTAGAGCAGCAGTGATCAGAGAGATGCATGACATCACAATATACAGCAGCATAGTTGTGGAATAGTGAAGTGTTGGCTTTCTGCAGGAATCGTTGAGGAGTTGTGGAAAACAGAGCTCTAGTCCTTCGTGTATCTCCATCATCAGGCTGCTGCATCTCATCAAAGCTTTTCCTCACAGAGCTCATTTATCTATTTTGTCCTTCACCCACCAATCCCATCCCTCCTCTTTCTAATGACACAACCTTTGGAGCTTTCTTTTTTTCAAACTCGCTCTCTCCCACAGTCAACTTATAAACCTTTATTTTTCTGGACTCAATGTTGAACATTTCTATACAAGCAGACACTTGGGTCATAATTGTTAACCATCTTCATCTTTTTTTTAACAGTACTAAAATGGGATGACTATTTTATTTTCAACTTATGTCTGCAGATGATACTACAGGCAACTTGAGCAGACAAGCCTCATCTTCCTATTGAAATCTGAACCAGGATAACCAAAGGGGATCACTCAGTATCCAGGAAATCACAGAACTGTGTTACGGAATAAATTTAATATATTCTTAGTGCTTATTTTCTGTTTATATTGTTTTATAGAGGCCAGTGTAGAAAAAAACGCCACTTTGAGTTAGAATGTGTGCTAAAGGTCACAGAGTACTGTGTAAGACAGGAAACTGCAGAAGACGCTTTGTGCAGGCCTGCAGAGTACAGGAAGTGAAACTAGAGTGCAGCGCAGCAGTTGTTTTGATCAAAACCATGTGTGACGTATGACTGATTATGTTATGCTCATTTGGCTTGTAATGCTTCAGATCTGCTCAGGATTTAGCCTGTGCACATCTACTTTTCCAGAAATGTAGACTAAAGAGGATTTTTGAGCTTTGACCACACTGAGTCGGGTTTTTTCTTGGTCAGTAAAAGAATATAAAGGAACCGGATTTGATCATTGGTGCCGTGGACCCGGATTCTTTGACGGCTGAGAGGACCAATTTGGCCATGAGGCAAACAGAGGACAGGTCCAAATTTAAAGTTAAGCACCACCTGTTAAAAAAGCAAAGTGTGCTTATTGGATGAATTCTAAATTATCTGTTCGCCGAGTTGATGATCTTCACAGTTAAATTGGCTCAGTTGTAGTAAAATTAAGCTAAATTACAAAATTTGTTCAGTGGATTTCTGGTGAAATATCCGTGGTGATTTTGGGAAATTTGTGATAATAACAGTAAAGTCTGGGGAAATATCTGATGAAAATGTATTACTGTTAATGTTGGGTTGAATTTTAATGTTCATGTGTTGTGTGTAATGTTAACTGTGTTGTGTCAGCCAAGAGAAAAGAGATTAGAGTTGGTAATTAGGCACTTGTTTAAGGGATTTGAGTTCCCATTTTGGGCAGAAGGCTGGGCCTGGACATCAGTAAACTGGTGGTTAGAGTCCCCAGTGGTGTTTGAAAATTTATTTAAATTGATTTAGGACGGGGAGGGCGATCCCTAGGAGTGCACACAAGTTCAGGGGTGAGAACCCCCTCCTTGCTTCGGACGTGTGGCAAGACCCTGCGGCGTCAGGATTATCTCAGTTGGCCACTGCCAAGACTTGGGACCTTGGTTAACGGCCAGTGGTCAGGGACCACTTTTGGTGCATTGTTTGAGTGAAGAGGCCGGGCCTCGAGCATGACCACCTCAACATAGAGTGGCTGGTAAAGTTTTAGGCGAGAGATGCTGGTAAAGTAAAGCTTCCGGTAAAGCTGCGGGTGGGGGAAACACTTTTAAATTAAAATAAGACTTAGAAATCAGGCCTCTGTCCGGGACAGAAACGGTTTAATTGATTAATTAATTTGGACCTGGGCTCATAGGCTTTTAAAGTTGTCAAAATTGTGTAGGGAAAACTGGTACCAGTACAGGATGATGTAAAGTGTGGTAAGGAAATGGAAATAATGTATCTTGGCATTTGGTGTTATTTTGTTATACGTATAAACGTGTGAATATATAGGAAAGTGTAAAATTGTTCTTTGGATGCATGATCAAAAGTGCATATTGTTTTGAAAGTGTGATAGAAAAAGGGTGTGGCTTGTGTAAGAGAAGATCTGCTAAAGGAGCTGAGTGAATTGTGCCGCAGAGCTGAGCTAAAAGAATTGTTATGTGTGTGGAAAAACTGTTAATTGTGCTGAAGATATCCGCTTGGCATCTTTCTTGGCCTTAAGACAACAATTCTGATGGCTAAAGATCCAAACGGGACACAAAAAAAGAAAAAAAAAATTGTGCTGAAGGAATTCTGATAAACACGTTGAAGACTTTGATGTGAAGGATTTCGTTTGGTTAATGCTTGCAAATGTAAAGACCTGAGTATATATTTGTGTGAAGCTGCTCAATTTGTGTGTGTGTGGCTGAGGGTGCATTCTTAAAATGAGTACATTAAAAATGAGTAGAGTTACAGAGGGTACAGTATATAGAGAGTGAACATAAAACAAGAGTTTGATTAGGTTGCAGAAATTGATGAAATGGAGTGAGGTGAGGAGTGTGTGTGAAAACCGCTGTGTGTGTGTGTCTGTGACAGGAAGTGAAATGTTTGCAGGCAGTTTGGAGGAAATTGCCTGATGTGTGTGCAACGTGAGAGAGAGAAAGATGTCTTAAAATCTAGATAGAAGAATTAGACAATGAATGTGTTGATAACTAGGAAAATTATATTAAAGAAATGTCTTAGTGTGTTGATACAGGTGCCCATGGACTTAGCTCAACCTCGTGGATGAGTACAGCGGCAAAATGATAGATTAACTTAATTGGGACGACAAACAGGCCAGGTTTTGGCTCAAAATTTCATAGGTTCACCTCTCATCCTGTCCTTATCCTGAGGAGAAGCTTAAAGGACAGTCAGTCTCTTCATGAAGACATACAGAGCAACACTGTGGACTTGAAGAATTAACAGCAGGCAAAAGCAAAAGACAGCACAACTGAGCTAAAACTCTGAAGGGTCCAGCAGCATGTACGAATACCATCATTGATGGAAACATGTGCTCTAATCACCAGCTGGGAAGTGTACCAGTGACATTATTGTGTGAAAGCACTTGATGGGACTGTCTGAGGTTTATGTTTGCCATGCTGGGAGTTAAGCGGCAAAAGAGACTGAAAAGAGGAAGAGAGAATAACAGAGAGAAAGAAACAGCTGATTTGGGCCTGTGTTTGCTGGAGATTTGGGAGGACACACAGGCAACTGTGAGAATAGGGGACGAGGACGGGTGAGAGGTGAAGGCTGGTCTTGTTAAAGTGAGAGCATATGAAAATTGATGCTGAACTTGTGGAGGTTTAGAAATGTCCAGAGCATCGCCACAGAAAGGTAAATAAATAAATTATAATTTAGTGATGTCCCATAACATATTGTTACACTAGTAAGCAAAACTTTTCTGTGATTAATCTGGCAGATTTTCGGGGTTTTGTTTTAGTAAGAGTTTTTCTATACATGGACATGTCCAGAACTGGGCCCATTATTTTTGTAACAGTGCACTTAGCGAAAACCTGTCAGGTGTCACCCTTATGGTGATGATGTTTTCTGTTTTGATGACTTAGAAAAAAAAGAGCTGATTATTATTTTTTGTTCTAAGCAGGCCTGCAAGATTGAATTAACATTTTTGTGAGAGCAAATATAAGGTGAGCTTTTCCAGATTACAATGGGCTGAGGAGACAGCTACCTATGGGGACCCGATCAGTCCAAAATCATAAACACTTGTTATTCTTTTTAAAATGATGACGTCATCTTCCTGGTGATGGACACTGGAAAAGGTTGCGCGCAGGACTCTATTATCAGTAATATCTCGTGTGAATGCGGGTGAGTGTGTGTGCATGAATGTTCGTGACTGGGCTATGATGGACTGACGATGGGGACTAAAGTGTTGACTGACTTGACACTGAGACAAAGACTGGACCAACGTTAGGATGAGTAAATGTTGACAAATATTCACAGAAAAGGGTGGATGCTGTTAGGTTTTGTATTGTTGATTGTCATTTATGCTTAGAAATATTTAACCATATATGCTTAGAGGTGTATAATCAATTGTGTAGTGATAGGATGTGTGATCTTTAGCAGGCTACAAAGGCTTGGTGTGCATTCCAGAATGCACACCTACATCCTGGGAGCATGGGAAGAGGTCATACCTTGTTTTATTGTTTTATGGTAGGATTAACGTAGTTGAGTCTAAGTGCCTTTTACATATAGATGAACTGTTGGATTTTCCAGACCAGCAGGTTAAGGGAAGTTGTTTATGGGGTCACACTCTGACCCCACACACACACACACACACACACACACACACACACACACACACACACGCACGCACGGTACTCTTTGTTGGTATGTAGACGTCGTATGTTAATGAACCTATGCATATTCATGTAACCTCAATAAAAGAGCAGTGTTACGGGGGAGCGGACGAGAGCAACTGGGGTCAAGCGAAGGAACGGACTTTTGTCCGGTTCTCTCCCGTGCACGAGAAACATGAAGAACTTTGCCTACTTCGTGTCTTGCTTGCTGTGTAATTATATTGTCTTCAACGTTCCAGCGAATAGGTTCAAGCTACAAACCTATCAGATGCTTTGCTTTGTTTTGTTTTTGCTTTTGGCAGGAGCAGGGGGATAAGAGAGAGAGGGGGAGACTGTAGATTCACATGAGAGTGTGGAACTTCAGATTAATTTTGGGGGGCTGATGTTTGCTTTAAGAAAATTTTTGATATCACTCATGTAACCATTAACCATAGCAGGCCACTGTAGAAGTCAGTTAAATGTTATAGAGGAAAATAGTCAGAACCAAAACAATATTCATGAATTACATAGGGGAAGGATAGATTTGTCACATTCAAAGTACAGTTATGGAATAACAAACACTGGTCCAAGTGACCCAGGTTTTTCCCTTTAAAATAGTAAATTATTAAAAAAGAGAGCACAACCGGTAGGGGCATGCGATCTGTCAGGGTTCCTGGGTTGTTGACCCAGTGTTTTCCGTTTTGTCATCTTCAGTTTATTTTCACATCTGTTTTCTGTGGCAGCATACCGCCTGCGTATTGTGTTCCAGTTATTCCCACGTATCATTAGTCAGATTATGTTCAGCTGTGTACTCACCGGTCTTTCATTATCATACTCACCAGTCTGTGTATTTAAGCCCTCTGTTTCTATTCGTTCACTGTCGTGTCATTGATGTTACGTTGTCCTTCCCGTGTGTTCCCTCAGTTCAGTCAGCCGTTCAGTTGTCTAGCCAGTCAGTGTCCGTTCACCCTCTGTTCACCCACTCCCTATAATAAACCTTCACCTACCTGCCAGTCCTGCGTTTGGGTTCCTTCTTCCTCGCCTCCACACAACGCCTGACACGATCGGACATGGTACAGCAGGAAAACAAGAGCAAAGTAAGAGAAAAAAAATAAAAACGGGGTTCTCAAATGTGAAGTTCATGTTAACACACAGGTTTTGTTTCTAGGTAGTTCTGTGGATGTAGGCTCTGGGTGGAGCCAGGAGTTCAAAAGATTTGACATGATAATTAAACTGATTTCATTTTTTAACACAGGTTTGCAGGCCCGGAGCAAATATACTCGAGAGGGGAATCGCTGAGGTGTTCTGAGGAATAATATGACTAACCTTTTTCTTTTAATTTCGTAGATGTGGTGAAGCCTTTTCATTCTGTGTGACACATAAAATGTGTTGGCATCTTAACCTGCTGCTCCAGCATGCAACAGCATAGAGGATGGCAATGGGGTGAACAGACTCACAGAAAATCATAAGCATTGTCCGACAAATTAAAACACCCTCTATGGGCAATTATTTGACGACAACGGGAAGGAAAAACTCCCTTAAAGTGGTATTTAAACAAAAAAGTAACAAAAGGCAAGTGAAGAAGAAACCCTCAGTGCATCATGGGAATCCTCCAGCAGCCTAGTCCTATTGCAGTGAGGGTTCAAGGTCACCTGATTCAGCCCTAAGCTTTCAGCTTTATTAAAAAGGTCGCTTTTAAATGTAATAGAGTGTGTCTGTCTCTCCTATATATTTGTTTAATATCCACATTGAAGGACATATCCTGTTTAAAAATGACTCCAAGACTCCTTACAGAATTATTGAAGGCCAAGGTAATCCCAGAGTAAGTATCTGGTTTGCCACTATTTTCCTCAGATTTTCAAGACCGAGTACAATAAGTTCAGATTTATCTGAATATAGAAACAGAAAATTAGAGGTAACCACGTCTTTATGTCTTCAAGACATTCCTGTACTTTAACCTGGTGTGCTATCTGATTCATGGCTAGATGATGCTAGGGGTCATCTACATAGAACTGAAAATGTACGCTATGACTTTCAAAGATACTGCCTAAGGCAAGCATACATAAGCAGAATGCATAAAGTAAACAGCGTTCATCCTGGCACAGGACTTTGTGGTACTCTGTAATTAATCCTACCGAGTGAAGAAGACTCCCCATTTACATGAACAAATTGGAGTCTATTTGCCGCGTTCTGATATAATTCATATCACTGAATAGCGATGACTAGAAATAGAGAATCGAGACAGAAGCACAAAATGGACCACTTTGGAGAACCTGTCAATTATGGAAAATATGACGAAGTTGCTAGAGCAGTACGGCAAGCCGGTGACAAAATCTAAGGCAATGTGAGACCAGGGCTGACTTAAAACCGTTAAGGGGCGTAAAAAATGCCAAAACATATTTGCATACATCACCTTCTAAAGAGAGTCACTAAAAGCATTTTAACAAGGAAATTGTCCTTGCGATCAAAGTGCGCTGTGTGGAGCCAGTGCAGCACATGGGAGTGTGCGGTAGGTGGAGCAAATAGCCTGTGAGGTGGGCCGCAGCTGGATCAGGCTCTTCTGGCTGTGCACAGCGCACCAATGTCTTGATTTCCCAGGTAACAGCGCCCACTACACAGGATGCAAGTAAGATATGCACTGGTTTAGATGATTCAGAGGGTTCTTCACAGTTATTTCATTCAGTCCTCCAAAATCTATACAAGGCCTGAGTTTATCATCCTTTTTGCTCAAAAGAAAGAAACTGGTGGCGAGAGGTATGGACCAAGGTAGATTTAACCTGGCTTCCAGTGACTCCTTACTGTACTTTTCCATAGCTGTTTTTTTTTTTTTGGGGGGGGGGGTCCAATGAGATTGTCGAAGTGGCTTGAAGTGGCCAGTACCAGCTGTGGCTGCCAAGCCTGTAGTGTCTTGTTGCACTAAAAAAACTTTTTTGTCATTTGACGTTGTCCTCAAGCTCTCATTATGTCAAGCTTATCTAAGAAGCTAATCTAAGTTTTAGCTAATCTAAGTCTTTTTATCTTGGTTCTAAAATGTAGATTGTGATTCTTTGTAAAGCTGTTCTGTTTTTGTTTGTATTGTTGTTATTTTATTTTCATTTATTTCCCTTTCCATTCCTGCTGGCACTGGTAGCCAGGCTCTTTGTCATAACTTTATGAACACTGTGTGAAGCAGTTCTTTGTCCACCTCTATATTATACAAATGGTAGACTAAGGACAATAGCCACCTGGCAAAATTGGGATATGCGAAAAGTTGACCCTGAATAGACCTTTTGACCTCTAAATAATCCCCCCGTAGTCCCCCTGTACCGTTAATAACATTGTTTTAGTTTTAGCCTTTATCTAGGCTGAAGTCGTTCAATGTCTTGAGGACTATGCTGCCTGTTCTCAATGGTGGCAAGTTCAGTATTCTATGTGGCAGTGCCACAGCACTCTATCACTCTCCTTCTTGGTAAAATACCCCTACGCCATACACAGCCTGGAGGTGTGTTTGAGGTCACCAAAAGATGCTGTGGTACCCACACTGGTTCAATGTGCCTTCAGTTTTGAATTAATCCCCAACAGTGTATTAGTGTATTTTAATGTTAAGACTAATATCTCATAATTAGCATCATATATTTGTGTTTTGTCTTTTACTGCACACAGTATATTGTAGAATAGTTTTGAACTCACACGGATACTAACAGAAACAACACTTCCTCACAACTTCCTCACAGGAATGTGGCCTCGATCATAAATCTGCTGTTATAGTATGCACTATAGGGCTTTGGAGTTGACGTCACGCCGCAATGCATTATGGGAGCGCAGCGCCATTTTCGGGGTCTACGAATCAACACAAACACACTGTGTTGGAACGACGACTACAAGAAAGATGCTTAAAAGCAGCTCAAAAGAGAATGAACTGTTTAGAGACCGATTGCGTCCAGAGGCGAAGCAGCGGTACTTGCAGAAAATAGCGTGCATTGGAAATGTGGACCCGTATGAAATACGGCCGTGGAGTAGAAACCCTGAAGACCAACCGCTATTGACGTAGCCTGACCTTGTCTGTGGAGTCAGCGCGTACAAGTCGTCATTCAAACAAAGGTAAGTCAGCTCGAGTACTGCGAGTGAAATGCTTTTGATTTCCCTGCAAACATTCACATTAGTGCAGCATAAATTCATTCATGAGGGGAAATTACAGTGAGAACATGTGAAGGCTGTTAGAGGGATAACATAGTGAGTTCAGTGCATTGATGAGACATTGTCCTGAAGGATTGTTGTTCTTTATGGTTAAAGAAATTGCACCAATTTATTCATATTTATTATAAATAATTCTAATTATACATCTTGCTTCCATGTTTGTATCCTGTGTCACTAAAAATACATTGTATTTTAGTTTTATACATTGATCAATGACCTGCAGAATCTCCTTATCATATTAAGTGATTCATAATTGTCACTTTATGCTTTCTCCATCTCTAAAGTGATGACATCCTTGCATTACATACTTTAGGTTCATTTTCTGCAGGCAGGTTTCTGACAGAGAACAGGCAGATTTAGAATATAACATGCAGCGTTCTATAGATGGATACATAAAAAAATGAAAAATTACATGTATGTGCTAACTTTCTAAACACTTTGTTACATTTATGATAAAGTAGATTAAAGGCATTTATGTCGGCCTTGGCTCATTAGTTCTTGTCTTTAAATGAACTTTGTCTGTGTGTGTTTCAGGTCCTGCACTCTCAAAGACTGAATGAACCAGCATTGCAGCCATGGGTCACTGTGAGCATCACAGGGAAGGTTGAAGCCGCCCACTGCACCTGTAAGGCCGGAGTCGCAGAGACCTGCACCCACGTCACTGCTCTTCTGTTTAATGTAGAAGCAACAGTGTTGATCCGTGGCACAAGGACTGTTACAGATGAACCTGCATACTGGGTTTTGCTGGGTAATATGACCAAGATACAGCCAGAGGTTGGCCATAAGATAGACTTCTCCTCTTCAGCTGCCCAAAAAAAGGCTCTCAATCAAAACATAAACAGACCATCTGTAGTGACAGGGAAAAGGAGCCGTCCTCAAAACAGAAAAATCCCACCTGCTACTGTGGAGGAGTTGTCACTGCTATTGGATACTTTGCTGGAACACAGTAAAGCTGTGGGTTGTGGGAATGACCCATAATGTTTTATCTAGGGGTCTAGATTTATGCCCGTAGTGCACTGCTGTGTAAATAATTAGCATTTACTGAATATGTACTGACTGAGTACCACTGTTCAAAAGTTGAATAAAGAAACAAACTAATTTTTGCCTCTTTTTTTTTTTTTATTAAAACCACCTTATAGAACATCACATCAGTTACAATGTAGAATCCATGTCATTTATAGTTTACAAATGACAAAATGTTTACATAAAATCATGACAGTGTTTACATGATATCACCCACTACTAACATTACTTTATTTACTGTATCTTTTGAAAAAATACAGCAATTTTAACAGCACAAGACTTAAGAATATTTAACAGGAGCAGGTTTCATTTTTCCCTGGTTTTATTATCACACTGTTCACCAAACGCAGCAAACCTTCACCATCTTATCCACCTCTTCACCCTCACATGGAAGAAGTAATCTGATTGGCATGGTGGTATGTTTGAAGCAGAAACCAGTCACGATGTTTCATCCATTTCATAGGCTGGTTTGCTGCAATAATGCCAAATAATTAGCAACTCTATAAATAGAAGGTAGTTCTGCAAAATTACTCAGTAGGATATTTGTTCTAATTTGCTATGAGCTCAGAGCGCATTGAAAATAAAACTAATAGGCTATAAAGAGTGATATGAACATATTTAGAACTTACCGGAATGAAAATGTCAGGAGCACCGACAGATATTTGGAGATGGAAGAGAACTGGATATCAGCTCGTCTCACAGCTGCTATCCAGACTAGACACCTTCGTTTGGTAACATCGATACACGAGCTGCCTCATGTTGCTTCCAGGTTGGGAAAGAATGAAAAGATAAACCATTTTCAAGCTTATTCTCTTGCCGGTCGTGTGATCGAGCATTGCAGCCGACCACACAGCAAATACGAACCATGGCTGTTGTGTGTTACTTTGCTCCCTTTTCACTTGCGCTAGACCCCCAAAATGGCGGATCGGGCCAAAATCCTTTCCACGCCCACCCCCGTGACATCACGCTCCAAAGCCCTATACCCCCCTTTTTAATTCTACAGACCTGGGGGAGGAAAGAGGTGGTTATCATGGTAATAGGAGTGTTGCCTATAGAAGGGTCATCTCCATATAAGGAGATTTCCAGAAAGTTGAAGAAGAAGAAACGTGAGCCCATATCAGACCTAAGGCTACATTGAACTGTTTCAACCAATCATGTTCACGTTCACCTTTTTTGCAATGCAAAAACACACGGAGGGTGGAAACAGGATCCCAAATGTGGACTTATCAGTCCAAAGCACAGATTTCCACTGGTCTAACATCCATTCTTTGTGGTTCATGCCCCCCCTGATGAACCCTGACAAGGCACACCTGTGAAGTGAAAACCATTTCAGGTGACTAAATCATGAAGCTCATTGAGAGAGGGCCAAGGGTTTGCAGTGTTGTCAACAAAGCAAATGGTGGCTACTTTCAGGAATCTAAAATATAACACATGTTTACAGTTATTTTTAAGCTTTTTCTTTGCGACATGATTCCATATATTGCTTCATATATTTGATGTCTTTATTATGTATCTACAATTTAGAAAGTAGTAGAAATAACGAAGAAAACATTAAATGAGAAGGAGCTTGGAAAGAAAAGCTTCTGGACTTCTTATGTTTCTTGAAGACATTTTGCCTGTCATCTGAGAGGTTCTAAGAGCAATTAGTGGAGAGTCCCAGATCATTAAATTCTATTGAGAGTGTCCTGATAAGGTCCTGAGCCTCCTATTATTCCTCTGTCTTATCACACGAGCCAAGGTGTGAAAAGTGGTATCTACAAAGTGGTAATAGCTTTGAAATTACTATATTGTTATATTATTTTTTTCTGCCTTGTTACCCTAGTATTACCCCTTTGTTACTGAACTGTATTTTTCTACACCCCCACTTATTATCCAATTATATACATTTCAGTGTATTATGACTCAACTGTAATCAATCGTGCTACCATGATTTTACCTGGATATTAAGTGGTTATTACTTTGAAAACTGAGTGGTAATAACTTAGAAATTACCACATTATTAAGGTCTTATTTTTGCCCTGTTATCCTAATGTTTCCACTTTATTACTGAGCTGTAACAGAAAGTAAGGCATTATTTGTATTATTATTATTGTTTGTAATTTAGTTTTAGTTAACAATTGTTGCACTTGCTAGAAGCATTAACATTATTATCATTACTGTGACACTTTCTGTCATCTTGCACTACTGGTCATACTCATATTTATGTTTTATACAATTCTTCTTATCTTTTTCATTAGCTGTTTAACTTTCTGTTCTTAAATTTATTCCAGCTGTTACATTTATTACTCTCTCTGATTCTGAACACAATGTTTCTTTTTGTGTATGTAAAAGGCACAATAATTTATCCCAGGATTAATAAAGTTCTTATCTAATCTTAATTTTATTGTACACTATGTTTGACAACACAGTATTTATAAAATACAAATATAACAACAGTGTATAATAACCAGAGAAAACAAGAAAACACGAACCACTGAAGTGAACATTATTGGAGCCAAAAGGTGAATACACTGAAAAAGAAATGGAGTGAGATTTACTAGGTAATAATTAACACATAAAAAACATAAGAAGAATTAAAAATACTTACATATATTTTTCTCGTAATTTTCATTTAGAATATGCACCACAGTCACAACTGTGACAGCAATAGTGATGTTTTTTCTATCACTGTTTAGAACCATAATTCAGTAAGTCAGTTTCAACCGTCCATTCTCTTCTATTTGCCCATATCATGGTCCAAGGGGGCAGACACATACTATAAACCCTGGGCAGGTGGTCAGTATGTCAAAGGTCAAAAAGTAGAGACAGACAGCCATTCACACCTAGTCAATTTAGAATCACCATGCAAGTCTTTTGATTCTGAGCAGAAGCTGTGTAACCCCACATAGACAAGGGAACATTAAAACTATGCACCAGCTGGATTCAAATCCAGGGCTTTCTTGCTGTGGTGTGTCAGTGCTAACCATTGCACAAGCAGGTTTTGTACTCTTTTTACAGTATGTTGGCACCACTTGTGTCATACTTGAAGATCTCCAACGTGATGATAAGTTTAACAGCATTTCTAAACCAGGGGTAAAACAAGGCATAGATCAAAGGGTTTAGACAAGAGTTAATGTAAAAGATAATGACCGCAAAAGATGCAGCTGGATTATTGATTGCATTTTCATCAACAAGAGAGTAGCAGTAGAGTGGAGAGAAGCATGCTAGAAACACAACTACAAGAATCCCCAGAGTCCTGGCTGCTTTCAGCTCAGATTTGTTTGTTTGATTCAGTGAACGCTGAAGTGTGACCAATGTAACATGAGAGCGCATGGCACGAGCTTGAGACACAGCCACCACAAATACTCTCATATACAAGGCTATGATAACAGTTACTGGAACAAAAAAGAATAAAATAAGGTCAGCAACAATAGCAATATTACTGCTAAAAAATACACACTCTCCAAAGCAGGAATTATACCTGCCTGGTTCAATCATGATATTCTTTGTATAAAGATTGCTGTAGAAAAAAGCATAAAACCAACAGAGACAAACACTGAGTTTGACTTTCGCCAAAGTAATTCTGCTGGGATAATGCAGAGGGTCACAAATAGCCACATAGCGGTCAACTGATATTAGAACAATGTTCCCTATTGAAGCACAGATAATGTTGCTGGTCAAATACCAATAAGCAGAACACATACGATCACCAAGTACCCAGCAGCTTGTGTTTCTAAAAATTTCCAAAGGCAACAACAGGAGACCCACAAAAAAGTCTGAGACGGCCAGAGAGAGGAGGAGGATATTACTGGGTGTGTGCAGCTGCCTGCAGGGAGACAGAAAAGAATATAATGCACATCGTTAATGTCAACATGTCTTCAGTGAAAATGCTGCACTACTAAGGCATGATTCAATTCAAGCAAATAAGACATTATGACCATGGTTAAAATTCATTCTTTAATCACTAAGTCATATAATGTAAATGGAAGCTTTCACACATCTAAAACTTAAACTGTAGTTTCAGTTGAAAAGTTAATCTCTGCCTGAAGTGGGAGACTGAGATGATGACGAGAAGGTTTAGAGCAGCAGTGAGCAGAGAGATACATGAGAGCACAATGTTCAGGAGCACAGCTTTGGACCAGTGAAGTGTCGGCTTCCTGCAGGAGCTGTTGAGGAGTTGTGGGAAACAGAGCTCGACTCCTTTCGGTATCTCCATCATCAGACACCTGCAGCTCTCTAATTAGAAATTCTTCTCATACAGCTAATTTATCTCACTCCTCCCACCAATCTCTTTCAGTCTAAAACATGACCCTCCTTTTCTCTTCCTCCTTTCCTTCACAATTTCATTTTTTAACACTGACTGTCTCATTCACGCTTGGTTAATAGATTTTCTTAGATTATGGTCAGTTTTTTGGTATTCTCTGTTTGGTTCTTAGTTTTATTTTCCATGTATTTCATGTATTTTACATTTTCAGCTTTATATATTTTCTTTCACATTTTGAACCTTAGTTATTGTCTCTGACCAGCATGGTGATGTTGTGGTTTGCACTGTTGCCTCATAGCAAAACTGTCCTGAGTATGAACCCAGCCTGGTGCTGATAATCAAATGGATTTGATTAACTGATCAGCATTAATGTGACCACATCTATAAACCCAGGAATGGCAGTTTACTGGTCAACATTCTGGTGTCTGTTAAAATATTGCCAGGCAGAAAAAACATCAGCAGTTATATTAGAGACTGAACCTTTGATGGACATCAGTCTGGGAAAGGCTGTAACAACTTTTTAAACAGTGTGACACCCATCATTTTACAAATGTTATTTACAAGTGGAAAACCTTCAAGACACCTGCCAATCCACCTAGAAGTGGACAGCTCAGCAATTTGCTCCAAGGTCAGACTATGCAACACTCAGTTAAACTGAAAAACACCAAAGACCTACATCACCAAAGACCTACTGTTTTTCTGCTTTTGTTTTCACTTTTTGTGAAAACCAGACATCTAATACCTATCCAACAGCTAAAGCTTGGCTAAAATTCAACCATGCAACAGGTTGTGCTTTAAAATATGCAATTTTCACACGCGTGAAGCAGAAATGTGGGAGGAAGTACTGCCAGACGGTATGTTTCCAAGACGGCAGGTGTCGATCTAGCGTTTGAAGAGAGAGTCTCCCTTCTCTTGGGAACGCAGGCATCTGTTTAAAGCAAATGGATTTATTTTTAACAAGTCAGGGGTGAAACTGTTCACCTCCAACTTGTTTTATTCCATACGTCATCCATCTGTGCTTGGTGCCAAGGCTGAGATAAACGAGGAGTTATCTCATAAAGAGGAACAAACAGTACTCCAAGAACAGACAAAGCCCAGCAGAAGAGGGGTCCCTATTTGCCTCCAACTCTCTCAACAACACCAACGACCAGGACCAGGACCAGGGACCACGATCTTCCCCGGTCCCCCAGGAACTGTACTAAACTGGTTCAAAACATACTTAGAAAACAGGAAATACTTTGTATCAATAGGTAACTTCACATCTGAGCAGACAAGTATCACATGTGGAGTTCCACAAGGTTCCATCTTGGGACCCCCTCTGTTTAACATTTACATGCTCCCACTGGCACAGATTATAAAGAACAACAAAATAAACTACCACAGCTATGCAGATGATACACAAATATATATCACAATGTCACCAGGAGACCAAGGCCCTGTACAGGCTCTTCGTAAATGCATTGAGGAAATTAATGACTGGTTGTGCCAAAATTTTCTCCAGCTAAACAAAAACAAAACTGAGGTAATAGTCTTTGGCGCCAAAGAAAAACGATTACAGGTCACCAGAGAATTTCAATCTATACACCTAAAAACCACAGACCAGGCGAAAAATTTGGGTGTAGTGATGGATGCAGACCTAAACTTAGAAAAACACATTAAGACAATAACAAAATCAGCTTACTATCACCTCAAAAATATTTCGAGGATAAAAGATCTGATGTCTCAACAGGACCTGGAAAAACTAGTCCACGCATTCATCTTTAGTAGGCTTGATTACTGTAACAGCATCTTTACAGGTCTACTTAAAAAATCAGTCAGACAACTACAGCTCATTCAGAACTCTGCTGCTCGAGTCCTCACTAAGACCAAAAAAGTGGACCACATCAGTCCAGCTCTGAGGTCTTTACACTGGCTGCCTGTCCGTCAGAGGATAGACTTTAAAGTTCTGATGCTGGTCTATAAAGCTCTGAATGGTTTAGGACCAAAATACATCAGTGACCTCCTGACCCAGTATGAACCTTCCAGATCCCTCAGGTCATCTGGATCCAGTCTTTTATCAGTTCCCAGAGTCAGAACCAGACACGGAGAAGCTGCATTCAGCTTTTATGCTCCTTATATCTGGAACAAACTCCCAGAAAGCCTCAGATCAGCTGAAACACTCAGTTTATTTAAATCCAGGTTGAAGACTCACCTGTTCTCAGCTGCATTTGAATAAAGCACCAAATCCACACTTTTAAGCTTAAACTTCAAAAAGTTACATTTTAACTACTGATTTTATCTATTGTTCTGATTTTATCTGTTTTGATTTTTTTTTTTTTTACATACTGTTTTGTTTGTTTGTTTGTTATTTAGTTAGTTTGTTTGTTTGCTTGTTTTAATCAATTTTAAATCATGCTTTTTATTTGTTTTTGTTTCTAATGTCTCTGTAAAGCACTTTGAACCACCTTGTTGTTGAATTGTGCTATACAAATAAACTTGCCTTGCTTTGCCTCTATTCACTGTGGAGAGCAGAGCAGCGTCGTAAAGGACGCTGTACACATTAGTCATTACAAAAATGTATTTGACATAATATTAAAATTAGGGATGGGTATCGTTTAGGTTTTATCCGATACCGGTGCCAAATCGGTACTTTTGAAACGGTGCCGGTGCTTAAACGGTGCTCGAACCGGTGCTTAAAGAATGGAGAACACAAACTTTGTCCAAAAACCTCTCATGTTCAGCTGGTTTTTTTTGTAAAAAGATAACAATGTCAGCCTTTTCTGCAGCTATGTGGCATATATGGTATCACTCTTGGCTGGAAGCAGTGCTTAAACAATGGAAAAAACATAAACTTTGTCCAAAAACCTCTCATGTTTAACTGTTTTCCACTTTTTCTTTGGTCATTTTAGCCTTTTTGGCAGGGTGAAGGGAGTATCTGTCACGGTTTGCGGGGGCAAGCCGTGTGAAATATTTAAAGGACCAAAAGGCGGCAGCTCTGGTGCAGGTGAGTGTTTATTAACAACAAAATGCAAACAACAAAGGCGCTAGGAACATGAAACTGAAACCTAAACTGGGTAAACTAACAACACAAACCAGAACCGAAGATGCAGGGAGATCCGGAGAACTATACACGGAGAGACGCAGGGAGACCGAGGGGAAACAACACAGACGAACCAGCAACTACTATGACAGAAGACACAACTTAAATACACTCAGAGAACACAGGGGGATTACATACAGGTGGGGACACAGCTGGGAGTAATTAACATGACGAGACTAGGGAGGCAAACTGAAAACACTCACATAAGACACAGACCTTCACAATTGTTGTGATATTTTGATACCATAGTAGCATTTACAGGATATTGTTTTATTGTGATATTATACAGAAAAGAGTTACTCAATAAGGCCCATCTACTAGTTGTTTTTCTCTTTCTCTGTGACCCAAGAATTAAGGTGTAAGACTCACAAGCTGGTCCCCCAAGGTCGAAAACACCACAGAGATGAGACCACTTCCTTACTCCCATCCTCCCTTTTTCTTTATCTCCTGGAAAAGGCTCGTTAAAGGCTAGGTGGTTTGTTTCAGAATTCACTAATGAAAGAACTCTGTATTTTATGTCTAGGAGTGTATTTTGCTGGGATGATCATAAATTATAGCTGAACTGATAAACTACACAAGGGATACTTTGCTCAGAAGGCAGGAAGACGTTTCCTTATTTAGTCTGTACCGGTTTGAACTGGGAAAGCTGACACACGAACCTTTTTTCCTCTATATAAACTGCTGTGTATCAAATAAACCTTTGAGTTGATTTGGGAAGGCAACCTGAAGCAGTCTGTGTTTCCTTGTTCTCCCAAGCTGCTCCCGGCGCTGTAACTAACCCAGCTGAACGGCATACCTGAGTGTTACTTTAAATAATTAGGAATCTTAGAAGGAAAGGACAGAACTCTGCTTATCGCTCACGCCACGGAGGAAACCCGGGACGGCAATTTCCTTCAACAATAAAACAGGAACTTACACATGAAGGACACAAACTAAGAAACGCGGACTAGATACAGGAACACACGGGCAGAACAGAGTAAACACTAACCAGAGGGAGAACAGAACCAAAATCGCGAAGAGAAAACCCAAAACGCTGGGTCAAAAGGACCCAGGATCATGACAGCACCCCCCCCCCTCAAAGGCTGGCTCCAGACAGCCCAACAAGAAACAAAACAGCCAGAAAAAAAAACAAAAAACAACCCGACCAGGGCGGGCGGCGGGGGCCCAGGAAGGAGGGCTCGAAGCAAAACAAAACCGGAGCACCAGAAGGCCAAAAGAAAAAAACAAAAAACGAGCCCAAAACCAAAAGAAACGAAGCACACCAAAACACAGGAAAAAACAGAGTCCAAAACAGAAGAGTTCAGGGGGCCGACAGCACAGGAGTCCAAAACAGTTCAAGGGGCCGGCCTGGGGGCCAACGGCACAGGAGTCCAAAACAGTTCGGGGGGGCCGGCCAGGGGGCCGACGGCACAGGAGTCCAAAACAGTTCGGGGGGGCCGGCCAGGGGGCCGACGGCACAGGAGTCCAAAACAGTTCGGGAGGCCGACCGTGCGGACGGCAACGGCGGCGACGTGGATACAGTTCGGGAGGCTGGCCGTGCGGACGGCAACGGCGGCCACTCAGGCGATGGCGGTCCGGGGGCCGGCCGTGCGGAAGGCAACGGCGGCCACTCAGGCGATGGCGGTCCGGGGGCCGGCCGTGCGGAAGGCAACGGCGGCCACTCAGGCGATGGCGGTCCGGGGGCCGGCCCCGACGGCGGTGACGTCCAGCAGGTGGCCCGGAAAATGGCCGGCGATATCGAGGTGCAGCACGAGGCTTGGGCGGCGGCATAACAGCCGCAGGACCAGGCGTGGCAGAAGCAGAGGCCGCAGGACCAGGCGTAGCAGAAGACTCTGATGAGGCCGGACCAGACGAGGATGAAGACTCTGATGAGGCCGGACCAGACGAGGACGAAGACTCGGAGGCCGGACCAGACGGAGCTGCAGAGGCCGGACCAGACGGAGCTGCAGAGGCTGAGGCTGGACCAGACGGAGCTGCAGAGGCTGAGGCTGGGCCAGGCGGAGCTGCAGAGGCTGAGGCTGGGCCAGGCGGAGCAGAAGCAGAAGCCAAAGCTGGACCAGAAGCAGAGGCTGAGACTGGACCAGGCGTAGCAGAAGCACAGGCAGAGGCTGGCCCAGGCGTAGCAGAAGCACAGGCAGAGGCTGGACCAGGCGATGACGAAGACTCGGATGCAGCTGGACCAGGCGACGACGAGGCGGTCGCAGATGGCGGCTGGACAGGCTCCTCGGGCCCTCCAGCTGATGCGGCGTGAGGCTGAACGGGCCCCTCGGACCCTCCAGCGGAGACAGGAGGCTGAACGGGCCCCTCGGACCCTCCAGCGGAGACAGGAGGCTGAACGGGCCCCTCGGACCCTCCAGCAGAGACAGGAGGCTGAACGGGCCCCTCGGACCCTCCAGCAGAAGCCATCACAAAGCCAGCAGGCATGGAGTCCACTGGCAGACATGAAGGAAATGGATGCTGTGCTGAGCACTGGCCCTGCTCAGACAGCACTGACACGGGGCACTTCCCAGGTGGCTGCTTAAACTCCAGGGGTCCAGAATCAGCTGAGGACTGGGACCTAGCCTCTGGGGAAGCCCTGGAGCGGCAAACAGTGCCAATGGCGGCTGAATCATGAAAAGCACCTTGAGTAGGACTTAGGCTTTCTCCCTGCACGGAGTGAACGGGTGGAACCGGTAATGCTGGAGCTACTGGGGCCTGCGCTACGGGCGGCACTGGAGCTACTGGGGCCTGCGCTACGGGCGGCACTGGAGCTACTGGGGCCTGCGCTACGGGCGGCACTGGAGCTACTGGGGCCTGCGCTACGGGCGGCACTGGAGCTACTGGGGCCTGCGCTACGGGCGGCACTGGAGACTGAGCTGAGGGTGGCACTGGAGACTGAGCTGAGGGTGGCACTGGAGACTGAGCTGAGGGGGCTGAGAGTGGCTGCGCGGGAGCTAACTGGGCTGAGAGTGGCTGCGGGGGAGGTGATATGCTGTTCACAAAGTCATCTGCTGCACAGAACACCGCCCCTGAATGAACAGTCATACAGTCCGCAAATGGGAAACAGTCCTCACTCACCACAGCCGGCGAATTAGAAGTCCGAACGTCCAGCTGTGGTGTGGCGCGCTTGCGGCGCGATTGGCGTCTCCTCCCCGCAGACGGCTCCGACGGGCCGGGCAAGATCACATCCGGCGAGTCGGGCAGCGAGGCAGGAGTGGCTGAGAGAAGGTGCGGTGTGAGCCGGAGAAAAGCCTGCATGGTCGGAGGAAGCGAGTCCAATAGCCATGGCAGGCCGGAAAAGAGCCGTTGCAGCCGGTCTTCTGCTGCGCGGCGAAGCTCTTCCGGGGGATGTTCCAGCCATAGGCTGAGAAGGATCTCCACATTGTATGTGATGTCGTCCTGGAGCTCCTCGGACGGATTTACTGCCGCTGGGTCCATGGTGGCTGGTTCGTTCTGTCACGGTTTGCGGGGGCAAGCCGTGTGAAATATTTAAAGGACCAAAAGGCGGCAGCTCTGGTGCAGGTGAGTGTTTATTAACAACAAAATGCAAACAACAAAGGCGCTAGGAACATGAAACTGAAACCTAAACTGGGTAAACTAACAACACAAACCAGAACCGAAGATGCAGGGAGATCCGGAGAACTATACACGGAGAGACGCAGGGAGACCGAGGGGAAACAACACAGACGAACCAGCAACTACTATGACAGAAGACACAACTTAAATACACTCAGAGAACACAGGGGGATTACATACAGGTGGGGACACAGCTGGGAGTAATTAACATGACGAGACTAGGGAGGCAAACTGAAAACACTCACATAAGACACAGACCTTCACAATAAAACAGGAACTTACACATGAAGGACACAAACTAAGAAACGCGGACTAGATACAGGAACACACGGGCAGAACAGAGTAAACACTAACCAGAGGGAGAACAGAACCAAAATCGCGAAGAGAAAACCCAAAACGCTGGGTCAAAAGGACCCAGGATCATGACAGTATCTGCCATCAAACAAGAAGACAGCTGCATGTAGCTATGATGATGCTTGCTAGTTCACCTTACCTGCATTAATGTAATAACGTGGTTAGCCTACTCAACGTAAATTACACACTAACAACATTAAGCTACTCACGCAGAGAAGAACGGCTGCTGCTGCATCATCATCCTCATCATTTCTGCTACACTGGCAGGGCTAGGGGCCAGGACTCTATTCTTCGGGTTTTTGGGGGATGTTGCTCCGGGTCCGATAACTGGCAATCCACCCGACGTGCACGGTGTGAGGTCTCGCAGCAAGCTATCAAATACGGCGCATTTCTCGGCTTTTAAAAAAAACCCGCTATGCGTCGCCAGCTGTTTAATCGGATTCTTGGTGTTACCTCCTTTGACAGTATCAGCTTAAAGCACTTGTTGCAGGCTGCTGAGTTTGCATATTTTGCTGTGAAGTACAGCCAGACTTTTGACCGCTTCGCCTTGGGCATTTTTAATCTGTAGCTCTGCTCTAACAGAACGTATGTACCTGGCCCCGCCTACTATCCTCGGAAACGTAAAATGATTGGCTAGAAGTGTATCACAGCTCAGGAAAAAAAAAACACCGAAATAAAGCACCGAAATGTGCGCTGCTTTTCGGTCTGGTTACTACCGTTTATGTCAGAACCGGTGCCATCATGGCACCGGACACCGGTACCCATCCCTAATTAAAATGCTCAAACAGAAAAACATTAAACATAAATATATAAAATATAACTATTTACAGAGAGACAGGAATAAAAAGGACCCAGCTTAAAGTGGAAGAGCCTCAGGGAGAAGGAGGAGAAAAATAAGAACACTGTTTCTGCCCTGGAGAGCCTGCTGACTCATCACAAAAACACTGATTGCTAGAATGAATGGCTTTGGCTGGACCTGCCCCTTTGAACTAGGTCAGAGTATCACATCACAAGGCTCCTGTTTGTTTGTTGCAGCACGACTTGACGCTGGAGTTCAGATTTTTTCAACTCGAGCGGTAGACGCGATAAGCGTGAATGCACAAAATGCACCACACAAACTGCAGCACGTATTTTACTTCGCACTTCAAACGTGTCAGTCGTGCTACTTGGTTGCGCGAATCAGGCAGAAAAGCGTTTTTGCGACGCAAATCTGCTTCTTACGGAGCCCCGCAGGGGACATGGGAGAAAAAAAAATTAAGACAGACTTTTGCAAGGTCTCGCAAAACTAACTCGGGATCTCGCAAAAGTTTTGCAAGATCTTGCAAAACAAACTCGGGATCTCGCAAAAGTTTTAGCCGCATTCTTCGGCCTTCGACCTCCCGTTAGCTCGAAGCTAACGGGAGGTCGAGACCTACTACAGCCGGGAGGAACACCGTTTTCCCGGCACATCGTGCTTCGACCTCCTGGTCGGCTTCGAGCCGGCGTCCGAAGAATGCAGCTAAAACTTTTGCGAGATCTCGCAAAAGTTTTGCGAGATCCCGAGTTTGTTTTGCGAGATCCCGAGTTAGTTTTGCGAGATCCTCCCATGTCCCCTGCGGGGCTCCGTAGCTTCTGAAATCATCCCCCACTCGCGCTTCATCGCGCTGCTCCATTGACTTTACATGTAAACCTGAAGCTCTGGTCGCGTCTATCGCGTTCGGTGTGAACGCACTGTAAGGACACACCCAGAAACATTGTTTTCTCCATCAAATGGCAATTTTATAAAAGAAGTTTTACTCATGGCAAGGTTTGATCCCATGATGCAAGAGCACATTAACCGTGTCCAGCAGCCACACCAGCTATCTTGGTCACCATGTACAAAACTCGTGAATTTGTTTAGTAGTTTTAGTTAGTAGTTTAGTATTAGCCACACTGGCCAGCTGTCAGTTGTGATTCGGATTGTGTCATTACAAGAGAAGCCCCATGTTGAGGAGTATTTTATGTTTTTGATGAAAGCTGACTGTAATGTTATGTGCACATTGAGAATTTTAGCATCTCCTAGTGGTTAGCTTGGAGACTGCGGTCAAGTGAATTTTTATGTGGTTTGGCTTGTATTCCTATTGGATGTTTAGAGTCACATGAGTGGGGTGATACAGGAAGAGTTTCCTATTGGATGTTTAGAGTCACATGAGTGGGGTAATGCAGGAAGCCATTTTAGTATTGGGATTTGCACAATGAGGCGTACCAGAAGTCTCCCTGTTTAATCCTTAAGCATCCACCTGTGTTATGCCATGGAGAAGCTTTGTTTGTAAGTTTGAATTGTGTTTCATCTTTATAAGTAGTGAGTGTTGTATATTTTATTGATTTTATGCATATTTGGAGAGATGTATATATAAATGCCTAGATCTGTTCGCCATGTGAAGCAAATACATAATTCTTTATTGAGCATATTTCTTTTTGTATTTTTTGTAGTTTCACAAGTTCTGGGAAATCACTGTAAGTTGTACGTTGATGAAGACAAACAAGTAAACAGCCCTCAACTTTACTTTCACGCCTGACTCATCATTCAACGCTTTCAGTGCTTACGGCATATGTTTAGCTATCTGTCACTTCGTGTACCAGAACCACGCACGCAGGGGACAGAATACTGACGAATCCACAGGGAAGCATCTCACATCCATGATTTTAAACAGTCTGGAAGAGCTGAAAATTCCCTTTCAGGACTGAAGAGGTCATTCATATGACAATGGGGCTAACATGAGAGGAAAAAAACAAGGGCATTCAAGCCAGGCTGCTGGAACTGAATCCTAGAGCTCTTTTGTTCCCTGTGGAGCTCATACACTGAATTTGGTTGCGGCTGATGCTTCAAAGGGATCTATTGATGCCACAAGTTAATTTGGGATTTTTCAAAAACTTTACAATTTATTTTAAGACTCCACTCAGAGATGGGCCATCCTGAAAAACATGCTAACATTAGACTAAAGATGTTGTCTGAAACAAGGTGGGAAAGTAAGATCAACAGTGTTGAGCCCCTGAGGTACCAAGCATCTGCAGTGAGAGAGGCTTTAATGGAGGTGAGAGACCACACCAAACCCTCAGTTATAAATATTGAGGCCCAGTCTTTGTCTGAGGAGGTGGGATCATACAGATTCAGCATTTGTTCAGTGGTGTGGTATGACATCCACCATGTGAGCAAGCTCATGCAGTCTCCCAACATACATGTGCATGTAGCAGTCAATCTCCTCAAAAAGACAGAAAGAGGTCTCCGCAATTACAGAGCAACAGGCTAATCAGCTGCACAAATGTCAGCCAATGATATGTGTCAGGACATGAACATAGAGGCTGTTCTGCAACAGAAAAGACTGAGATCTACAAAGCAGCACTTCTCTTACGAGTCATTTGGTGAGCCATTGAGTGATGCCCCAAAGAGCTGGAGGTGACCTTTTTTTAATGTTGTTGTTGATGCTGCAGTATCTTCCATCCAAGAGAGATTCACCACTATGGAAAACATGGGAGAGAAATTTGGAGTACAGACACATTTTTCCAGAAGAGGGAGTGTTTGCACAGGGCACCAAACAGACTAGGACCGCCCCTGCATCTTTTAAGTACATTTATAACTCTGTGTTATTGTAACTACGTTAAAACTAATCCAGTCCTTTTGGGCCACTTAAAATATGTTTGCAGAATGATTATTATATTTGTTGCAATTTCTACTGTCCTCTTGGACAGATTACTCTTTAAAAGTAATTTTAATGTCAAATGAATAAATGAGAAATAAACATCACTGCCAAAAACTGATTGCAGTTTCTACCTTGTTACAGGAATGTTGTTTGTGGCACAAGATGACTCGATGTCACCCGAGAGGGATACATTTGACATATGTTTCACATATTATAGACCAAAAAGTTGTCTATAGCAGTTTTTGACAAATACCGGAAATTAGTTTATGGAAGACATGACTTTTTGACACAACACTGGCTAACTGACAACACAGTTATAAGCTAATATTACGGTTGAGTATTATTGCACCTAACCTTAGGCTCCAGTATAATAAAATTCTCACTTCTCCTCTGATAATGTGATGTGATGTCCAAGATGGCGCCGAGTATGGCAGCCTCGTCGCGAGCTCCCCCAAGCAACAGCTTTTTTCTGTGTTTAATTTTACTTTTCCTTCATTTTTTCGCGAGTAGCACGTCTCCTTGTGTACGACCGACAAACCTTACTGGACATAAAAGACGGTCTTTCTTATAACTTTCCGGAATTCAAGTTTTGCAACACGGACGCTCCGTTTGCAGACCCCCCATTCATCTCACCTGAGACGCCTTTGTTCTCTGGCCCTGGAGGCCGCAAACGCCGACGCAGAGGGAGAAGATCTGGCGTTCTGGTTCGACTGAGACGGCGCACTAACAGACCACCGTTACCCAGTTTATTACTGGCTAATGTGCAGTCTCTGGAGAACAAGCTGTGCGAGCTTCGGGCACGGATCTCATTCCAGCGAGAGATGCGGGACTGCTGCGTGATCTGCCTCACAGAAACCTGGCTATCGGACAAGGTACCGGACTCCGCAATACAACTACCGGGGTTCTCCGTGCATCGCGCGGACAGGTCACAGGATCTTACTGGGAAAAGCAGAGGCGGTGGTGTGTGTTTCATGATCAACAACAGCTGGTGTGATTATGCGAACGTGCACCCGGTCAAATCCTTCTGCTCACCGGACCTGGAGTACCTGATGATTAAGTGCCGGCCATTCTGGCTACCGAGGGAATTTACAGCAGTGATTATTACGGCTTTTTACATTCCCCCACAAGCCGACACTGACCGAGCACTCAGGGAACTGTACAGCGCGATCAGCAGCAAGGAAACCGCACACCCAGAGGCAGCGTTTATCATGACCGGGGACTTTAATAAGGGAAACCTGAAGAAAGTCTCACCCAAACTCCACCAACGCATCCATTTTAACACTCGTGGAGACCGGCTACTCGACCACTGCTACACCTCTTTCCGGGATGCGTACAAAGCCCTCCCCCGCGCCCCATTCGGCCAATCAGATCACCGCTCCATCCTGCTCCTGCCCGCCTACACGCAGAAGCTGAAACAGGAAGCTCCAACCCGGAGGGCGGTGCACTGTTGGACGGACCAATCGGAGTCTGCGCTGCGGGACTGTTTTGATCACGCGGACTGGGAAATGTTTCACGTGGCCGCCAGAGACATTGATGAATACACAGACTCAGTCTGCGGATTTATCAGGAAATGCGTGGAAGATGTCGTCCCATCCAGAACAGTTAAATCCTTCCCAAATCAAAAACCCTGGATTAACGGAGATGTTCACGCGGCACGGAGCACCGCCTTTGCCTCCGCGAACACATCGGACTACAAACACGCACATTACCAACTCCGGAAGACGATCAAAGCAGCCAAACGTGAGTACAGGGACAGGGTGGAGCAACAGTTTGACAACCCTCGGAGTATGTGGCAGGAACTAAACACGATCACAGACTTTAGAGGGAAAACCAGCACACCGCAGACCACGGCCTCTCTGTGTGAGGATCTAAACGTATTCTACGCTAGATTCGACACAGCGAACACCATGAGACCGGACAGTGTGCGCACCGCGGATGACGTCAGTGCGCACACTGTGTCTGAGGAGGATGTGCGGAGGTGCTTCAGGAAGGTGAACGCACGCAAAGCTACTGGTCCGGACGGGATTCCCGGCCGCGTCCTCAAGTCATGCGCGGCTCAGCTGGCTGGAGTGTTCACACACATCTTCAACCTTTCCCTCTCTCTGTATGTAGTCCCAGCCTGCTTCAAAATGGCCACCATCGTCCCTGTACCCAAATCCTCCACCATCTCCTCATTGAACGACTGGCGACCTGTAGCCCTGACCCCCATCGTAAGCAAATGCTTCGAGAAGCTGGTCAGGGACTTCATCTGCTCTGCACTACCCGACTCACTGGACCCTCTACAGTTCGCATACCGCCACAACAGGTCCACTGATGATGCCATAGCCCTGACACTACATACTGCCCTGTCACACCTGGAGAAGAGAGACACGTATGTGAGAATGCTGTTTGTAGATTACAGCTCAGCATTCAATACCATCGTTCCCTCGAAGCTGGACAGGAAACTGCAGGATCTAGGACTGAGCAGCTCCCTCTGCAGCTGGATCCTTAGCTTCCTGTCTGACTGACAAGTGGTCAGACTGGGCAGCATCACCTCATCCCCCATCACACTGAACACTGGTGCTCCACAGGGGTGTGTACTGAGCCCTCTCCTGTACTCACTCTACACCTACGACTGCACAGCCACTAACAACTCCAACATCATTGTGAAGTTTGCGGACGACACTACAGTGGTGGGTCTTATCACCAATGGTGATGAGACGGCTTACAGGGAGGAGGTCAGCGCCCTGACCCACTGGTGTCAAGACAACCATCTCACACTCAACGTCGCAAAGACAAAGGTGTTGATAGTGGACTTCCGGAGGTGCAGAGAAGTACACACCCCCATCACCATCAACGGCGCTGCTGTGGAGAGAGTGAGCAGCTTCCGGTTCCTTGGTGTACATCTGGCTGAGGATCTTACGTGGTCAGTACACACAAACAAAACAGTGAAGAAGGCGCAGCAGCGCCTCTTCTTTCTCAGGAGACTGAAAAGATTCGGCATGAGCCCCCGCATCCTCAGGACCTTCTATCACTGTGCCATTGAGAGCATCCTCACTGGATGCATCACCACCTGGTATGGCAACAGCACCGCCTACAACTGCAAAGCTCTCCAGCGAGTAGTGCGGTGCTCTGAACGGATAATTGGAGGTGAGCTTCCCTCCCTCCAAGACATCTACAGGAAGCGGTGCCTGAGGAAAGCGGGGAGGATCATCAAGGACTCTAGTCACCCCAGCCATAAACTGTTCAGACTACTTCCATCAGGAAGGAGGTTCTGCAGCATCCGGTCCCGTACCAGCAGACTGAGAGACAGCTTCTTCCACCAGGCCATCAGACTGCTGAACACGTCATAGACACCTCAGCTTCACTACTGGAACTTTAACATTATGCACTCCATACTGTACAGTAATGCCACTGTTTTGCACATGTCTCAACTCTGTATATTTTTATATATTTTATTTATTGTTTACTCTATTTAATTTGTAAAATATGTGTATACACACACACACACACACACGTAGAAAAATATTTAGTATACACATCCAGAAATGCATATACTATTATATATTGTACATATATTTATTAGTTTCAGATGTAGCCATTCTTGTATTTTGCTTGTTTACATTATTGTATTTTGCACAACTCTGTTGCTTGTGAAGCTCGCACACAAGAATTTCACTCACATGTGCTGTACCAATGTGATGTGACAATAAAAGTGATTTAATTTGATTTGATTTGATAAACAATATGATTATGTAACCAATATGTCAGCTAACCAAAGAATAACTGAAACAATATCTGTAACAACAGAGGACAATTTATTCAGGGTGTGACAGCACTTTACCACCTGTGTCCAATATCTCATACAAATTTCTGGACCGGAGCACATACGTCCTTTAAGAACTCTTGGACTTCATCACAGCCTCTCTCACATCCGCATTACATGTGTAGTTTAAAGGAAACCTGTTACATCCTGTGAGGCTGTGGAAGTGTGTGGGCATGGTGTTGTCCTCTCCCTCTCCCCCCCCCCCTTCTTTCTTGCCCCTCCCCGTGTTTCTCTCTGCTGCTCATCTGCCCTCGTTTATCACCAATTACCCTCCAGAGGTGATATAAGCTGGAGGAGAGCAGTGTGGGTGTGTGAGAGGCTTAAACACAAGTGAGTCTCAATTTGATATTAAGTGAACATATTGAGTCTTGGTCCATGGGTTGTAAAACCGCAACATCCTCCATCCGTAGTAAGAGAATGAGTCTGTGGCAATAACCAAAATGTCTCCATATAACCTTTGTGAATAAGAAAATAGTTGGCCAACAAACAAAAAAACCATTGTATAGAGCTAAATATGAAGCATGTCTGTGAGTCGTCTTGATGCATCCTCAATCGTCCAGGTAAGTAAATCTCCAAAAGTTGATTCTGTTCATCTGTACGTAGTGTTTTCAGTGGGAGAAACGTTTCATCACTCATCCAAGTGACTTCTTCAGTCTCAGCTGACTGCAGGTTTCCCCAATCTTATCAACAGTACATTTGCATAATGACTGAAACAAGCCCACTGAAGGAACAATGGGCTGTGAGGTCAGTTCCTTCATCATAATTATGTAAATTCTCATGACCATTGATCAACAACCACTGATCAAAGACCACTGATCAAAGACCACTGATCAATTCCCAACAGAATTAGTTTTCCCTACGTCAGGAGCACGCACTGGGCTGCCCAAATCACGGACAAACAGTATCCCACATTCTTGATTTTTAGTTCACAAACACTTCTTACTTCTTGACTAACTTCTCCTGACACTTTGGAGATGTTGGTTCTTTATACAGTAAAGTCACAGTGGGATACTAACAATATCAGGCTGATCCTGTCACGATTTGTTCCCTCTGTCCAAATCACAGCAACAGTATCCCACAGCTGTTTGTTTTTGAACCCATTTTGCACAGAGAGGCATTTTTTGAAAAATGTATTGATAGCAATGTTGAATATTATTACACAGAAAAAAAGCAACTACACCTAAAATAATTACACCATGACGCCTCTGCCTTTCTAAATGGAGGGACAGTAACTGCATGTGTATATGTAAGCGTGTAAAACCTGCAGATAGTAAGATTAACAGTAACAGTATTGTGTCTGTATCCGCCATTGTAGAAATTCTTCTCATGTAAACAGCGTGATGTAAAAAAAAGGCACACACCTTTGACGTTGCGTGACGAACACCCAATTCCTTCTCCACACGTAAACGCAAAAACTGAGTTTTAAAAAATCTCAGTTTTTGGTGATTTGAAACGCCGTTTAGGTGTGAATGAAAGGTCCAAACGCATAGAAAAAGCTGCATTTTCAAAAATACCTGTGTAGGTGGGGACGTTATCTAAAAGAGTTATTAGTTTATTTTATTGCTCCCTGTAATTTATAGCAGTTTACTTTTATTTGTTTAATTGTTTGTTTTACTACCACTGCACTATCAAAAGATGATGATTCCTTTTTGCTGTCTTCCTGCAATGCACTGTTGGGAACAGCAAGCGATGCAGCTGATGAAGGGAAAGGAAGCAAAAGCGGGGATAAACAACAATGGGTCTTTTATTAATCAGCTTAAATTTTCTCAGAACTTCAAACCTTCTTTATATTTTATCTGAACTGAACGTATGTTACTCTCAGTTATTTTTAAACACATTTCTGCAGAACATACCAGAGGCAGCTTGAGCATATAACCCTCCTTGAAGCCTGGACCTCAACTAAAGATGATCCCCCTGTATCAATGAAACCACGGCCCTTTCAGATGCCACTGCCTGCTGATTCAATAGTTTTGCCAGGAGAGCATAGGGCAGAGCCCACGTCCTTGCTGCAGAGTCTGGTGTAGGGCTAGAATATCATCTGTGTTAACTTGATGTCACCTAATGGCCATTGGTTGTCTTTTGTCACAAGCACCTTGTGCTTTCGAGCGCTGTGCTTAGAAAAGGCTGTTTTTATTGTTTCGTGTGTATTTTCTATCAAAACTCTAGTTTTATGTGCCCTGTCAACACAATTAAACTGGCATATAGTTTGCAGTCTACACTTTTAACACAAGTTGAAATGGAGACCACAACCGGGGCTGTTGTGGACTGGCGCTTATCCTCCTCCGAGGAAACAAATCAGGCAATCTCTGGGTTTAGCCAATGTAGCAGAATGAATATTATATTTCAATACTGGCTTGTTGATCCTGCTACTAGCCAATCACATTAGATGGTGCTCCTATAAATAGTAGCTGCCATCTGAGCATCCCTGACTCGCTCACCTGCTACTGTACGCATCCAGGCCACTTGACTTCTCTAGCTGTTACAGAGATCACCTGTGGATGATTTTCAGCCTCCCATCGAATGCTGGTTGTGGCTGCAGAAGCCTCCAATGGGTCACTTTGTTTACAAATTGGGCAATGCTGTGTAATCGAAAGAGTGGGCCTCAGTGGGCGGCTGATAGCTACATTTACAGAACCGTACATGCAATACATAGGAACCTGTTAATGTGCATGCTAATGTTTTTAATTATTTAATTAGAGCAGTCATATGTATGAAAACTTAGATACAATAATGAGAAAAATACATAAACCACAGCACCACAGGGAACTGTGCTGTCCCCTCTTCTCTTCACCCTGTACACCTCTGATTTCTGCTACAACTCTGAATTATGCCATATTCAGAAGTTTGCAGATGACACGGCCATCATGGGGTGTATCTGGGATGATCAGGAAGAGGAGTACAGAGGAGTCTGGTGAGGAACTTTGTCGCATGGAGTCACACAAACCACCTGCAACTCAACACCTCAAAGACTAAGGAACTGGTTGTGGACTTCAGGAGGTCCAGAGAAGGTCCACTGCCGGTTCAGATAGAGGGGGAGGAGGTGGAGGTGGTCAACACATACAAGTACCTCGGGCTGTGGGTGGACAACAAACTGGACTGGTCATGCAACACAGAGCACCTGTATAAAAAAGGCCAAAGCCGACTGTACTTCCTCAGGAGGCTGAGGTCTTTTAACATCTGCAGGAAGTTCCTGAGGATGTTTTACCAGTCGGTGGTTGCTGGAGTACTTTTCTATGCTGTGGTGTGCTGGGGGAGCAGCACAGCAAAGAGGGACTCATCCAGACTGGAGAAACTGGTGACAGTGGCAGAGAAAAGGACACTAAAAAAACTGATGGACATTATGGACAATGCCAGGCATCCTCTGCACACGGCCATTAACAACCAGAAGAGTCTGTTCAGTGACAGGTTGCTTCTCCCCAAGACAAGAACTAACAGACTTAAAAACTCCTTTGTCCCACACGCCATCAAACTGTTTAACTCCTCTCTGGAGGGGAGAGGGAGGGGAAACAGGAGGACAAAGGAGGGGGGAACAACTAAGCTGTAGTGCCTCTTCACCTCACTGTACAATACCTTGTGCAATACTTTTTGTAAATAGTCAACAGTGCAATAGACTCAATACTTGAAATGTGCAATTCACTTGTATTTTTATTTTTATTCCTATTTATTCTATTTATCCCCTTCGTATATTTTATTTATATTTGTCTCTGTATTTATATATATGTGTGTGTGTGTGTGTGTGTGTGTGTGTGTGTGTGTGTGTGTGTATAATATTCTGTAACTCTGTAACTTCTGTCGGTGCTGTGCTTTTTGGAAATCGAATTTCCCAGAGGAACCCACCCGAGGGATTAATAAAGTTCTATCTTATCTTATCTTATCTAATCTTATCTATCTTATCTCATCTTATCTAATCTTATCTAAAGTACTGAAGCTAATTTATTCTTAAACTTAAATACAAGTAACAAATGACAGTTTTCACATAAAAATTATTTGTAATGTTTCTACCTAAATAAGAAAAAAGTAATCAAATAAATTTAATTTGCAATTTTCTATCTGTCTGTGTTTTGAATAGAACAGAAATAAATACAAATGTGCTAACACTGATTGCACTGAATTTATAGTTAATCCAGTAAATTGGATAAACATTGTAGATAAACAGGATGTTCAGATAAATTTAATTGCATGCATCATGATACAGTAGAAAGCAATTTTACATTTCTAGGGTAGATAATAGATTAATGAAGTTACAGGTTTACTATATTATGGGAGCATGATTTTGTCTAATTAGTCTTATTACAGTATGTTGGCTTCACTAGTTTCATGTTTGAAAATCTGCAGTGTGATGATCAGTTTTACAGCATTTCTAAACCAGGGGTAAAACAGGGCATAGATCAAAGGGTTTAGACAAGAATTAAAGTAAAAGACCATGATCACAAAAAATGTAGATGGATTATTGACCATGTCTTCTACACCAAAAGAAAAGCAGAAGAATGGACAGTAGCATATTAAAAACACAACTACAAGAATTCCAAGAGTCCCAGATGCTTTCAACTCAGATTTGTTTGTGTGATTCAATGAACGCTGCAGTGTGACAGCTGTAACATGAGAGCGCATGGCTCAAGCCTGAGACACAGCCACTACAAACACTCTCATATACAGAATTACGATAACTGGAACTGGAACAAAAAAAAGATAAAACTGTGTCAAAAATCCCTGCAATATCATTAATGATAAATACACACTCTCCATAGCAGGAATTATACCTGCTTTATCAGTACATCCTTCATATAGAGACTGCTGTAGAAAATGGCAAATAACCAACACAGAGAAACACTAAGTTTGACTCTTGCCACAGTAATTCTGGTGGGGTAATGCAGAGGGGGACAAAAAGCCACATAATGGTCAATTGATATTAGAACTATGTTCCCTGTTGAGGCAAAGGCAATGTTGCCAGTCAGCAGTTTTGGGAAGGTTACTTTTAAAATGTATTCCATTACAGATTATAGAATACATGCCCTAAAATGTATTCTGTAACATATTCCGTTATGTTACTCAATGAGAGTAACGTATTCTGAATACTTTGGATTACATTTTACAGCTACATTTATGTATGGAAGAAATATAGTATCATCAGAATTCAAGTATTTTTAGACATTGAATTTATGACACTGAATTTTTATCCTCCAAATTTCCCTGCAAAAATTCACCTGCAAAAAAGTATTTTTTTTAACAAGTATCCTATTTTCTAAAGCACAGCATGTAAAGGGTAGCTCGGTTAGCAGGATGCTAGCATGTAGCGCTTAGTGAGACACGCCTCAGACGAGTTGAGCAAAGACCCCGTCTGTGTACTTTATACGTGAGCAACGGATTTAAATAAAATTAACGTTTCAAAAGACAAACTTGAAGATAAAAAACAATATAATTACCGGAGAATCGCCAGGGTTCGCCACTTCCATCTTGCTGCTCCTAAATTCAAAACTGCCTCTGCAGTCAGGCAGGGGAGGCGTGGAAATTGAGTTAGTCAAACGTTTTCCTTAGTTCGAGTAGATGATAAAATAAAATAAAAATAAATGGGATTTTAAGTAGGACTAGGCGTTCTGTAATGATCTCTATTTAGGAGAAAAACTTAATCACTCACCTTTAAACAGCTCTCTTTTAGGAGACAAGCTGCTGGCTAACGGTGTCATGTGATCAAACAGAGTAATTTAATTGGCTGAGAGCCGCTGGACTCGATCTAGTGCTGATTGCTCTGGCTTGGGTCATTCAAGTTCATCACTTTTGCAGTTGAATTTTTGCAGGTGAATTTTTGCAGGTGAATTTTTTGCAGGTGAATTTTTGCAAGTGAATTTTTTGCAGGTGAATTTTTGCAGGTGAATATTTTTGCAGGGAAATTTGGAGGATAAAAATTCAGTGTCATAAATTCAATGTCTAAAAATACTTGAATTCTGATGATACTATATTTCTTCCATATTTATGTACTATTGCTGTGTGATTTATTACTGTTACTGAAGGTCCGCGGCTCCGAACCGTAGTAAAGGGACCTCTGGCTAATTCGGGTCGTGTCAGGCTTGTGGCCGAAAAATAGCTTTACTTTGTTGTCTGGGTCAACTCTGCTTGTGAGAGACAGAGAGAGGTGTTGAAAGGCTGCTCCAACGGAACTTATTGTTTCGGAGGAAAACACAAACAAAGTGTACAGTCGAGTTTTAATAGCTTACTTACAACTTGGCTCATCAGGCACTCTTCTTGGCTGCAGTGGTTATTATTATATTTACATGCTTCCAGCTCCCGTTTCTGCTCATAACAGCTCGTACTTTTCCACTCGCCTTTTTCTCCCTCCTCGCGCTCACAGACACATAACGAGTATGGCAGTCTATTCTCCCTGCAGCACGGACTACACTGCCCATGATGCTACATTCTGCCTATCCAGTTGTTCAGTGATGACGCGACGAATCCTACTTCCGGGCCTAAAGTAGTCTGCGTTTAATATGGCTTTTGTGTTGTTAACATGTTTAATGTTATGTATTTTCTTCTATTTGATCTCAAAAAGCTTCTAAAACAGTCAGTGATCACTGTTGACCTCCCTCGGCTTTTATTACCACAAATCTAAGCTCAGTTTTTAAAACCTTAGGATGTAACTACAGCCCAGCCCATGCAGCAGTATATGAATGACTAACCTCGTATTGTGGATGGATTATCTCAGTTGTTCTCCTGGCTGAAGTTTGGTCCTTTTACAGCATCCTGCCATGCCATTACATTTGTTCCTGACCACTGAGAACACTCACGTTAACTTTTATCGAGTAGGAAAAAAAGTTAGCTTGTTTATATTATGCTAACATAGCTGTGTCGCTAGCGGTCACGTAGCACATCATTATATACCAGCTAGCCAAACTTCAGTAACCCTACAAACGTCACTGCTGTTTAGTTTTCTGTCTTCATTTATGTTGGAAGTGATAGCAGAGCTGTACGTTTTAATTTGTTTCCAAAACCCCGCAGTCAGGACATGCTATATTGTATTTAGATAGAAGCTAGCGAGCTAACTCCCTGCTAACTTCTAACTCCGTTAAATGTCATAAATTCTGTTTTCATGGATGCCTGGATGTGTAAAGCGCTTTGGGATTCTTAGGGACTAGTAAAAGTGCTATACAAATACAGGCCATTTACCATTTACCATTCTAGTATCAGCTGATGTTTGTTGGAGCCACAGCTGTAAAGTTGCTGCTCATGATATCCGTTTGGATATGTGGCAAACATGAAGGTGAAACCAGGAGATGTCCTTACTGAGAGACAATTAACACCAGGATCCTTTTCTTGGTAGGTGAAAGCTGGTAACTGTGCAGGGGCGGATCTAGCAAAATTTTGCCAGGGGGCCAGGTTGGGCATTAATAAGAAAAGGAGGGCACAAAAAATACGTTTCTTTCTTATTCTCATTTAAAATGTCTAGCTTTTAACAAATAATTATCCATATCTTACAACCAAAATTTTTATCTGATGTCAAATGTATAGAAATCTATTATTGTACATAGTAATTTTTTTGGAGGATCCCAAAATAATTTCTTCAGAAGTAAGAACTGTATATGATGGCAGTGTTTTTCCACATTTTCTAGAAACTTCAATTAAGTTTTATTCTTTCTCATCTGTCTATCTCCTTTCACTTTTTAAAGGTTGCCATGTTAGAAAAAATATGTTGCCCTGCCATGCTGTTTATTGATGTGGTAAATGAATAGTTTATGAAAATATCACTAAATCTGTCATTTATTATTTTTAATATTCAGTAATGATCATGTCTCACCTCTAGTCTTCTCTGGCTTAATTTTAGGTTTCCACCATGTGTAGTTCAGGAGGTTAACTCGACCAACTCTTTGGGTTTCGGCTACTGTTTAGAATACCAGAATAGGGAGGATGGTGTAGGTTTAAGTTTATTAGATTGATACATATGTACCAACAAGACAGTGCACATCACTGTCACAACGACATTTGTTTTTATTCAAAGGCTTTATGGTTTTTGCTGGTGGGCCGGTCTCTAGTCAAAATGCCCGGGCTGATTTTTTGTCCCAGTCCAGCCCTGCCTGCCACAATATGAAACAGGAAAGTACCGCCGTATAATCCATTTATTTCAACAAAGTAACTGTATTCTAAATACCACCTTTTTAAACGGTACCTCTAACGGAATACAGTTACTCATATTTTGTATTTTAAATACGTAATGGCGGTACATGTATTCCGTTACTCCCCAACACTGCCAGTCAGATACCAATAAACAGAACACATAGGATCACCAAGTACCCAGCAGGCCATGTTCCTAAAGATTTCAAATGGCATCAGCAAGAGACCCACAAGAAAGTCTGAGACAGCCAGAGAGAGGAGGAGGATGTTGGTAGGTGTGTGAAGCTTCCTGCAGAGAGACAAAAATATATATATTCAACAATAATCATTTCAATATATCCTTACTGATATCATTTTAAAGGAGGTCTTTTACATTAGTAAAAGACCTCCTTTAATGATTCTTTCTAGCCACATGAAACATTACAGTCATTGCTAAAGTACATCAAGTATGTGCCACATTCATTACACTTATCAATCAATCACTGTGTTTCTAAACTTTAAAATCCATTTCATTTAAAATATTAACTTTGTGCCTGAAGTGAGAGACTGAGATGATGACCAGAAGGTTTAGAGCAGCAGTGATCAGAGAGACACATGACAGCACAATGTTCAGGAGCACAGCTTTGGACCAGTGAGGTGCCGGCTTCCTGCAGGAAGTGTTGAGGAGTTTTGGAAAACAGAGCTCGACTCCTTTCTGTATCTCCATCATAAGACAACTGTAACTGCTGCAGCTCTCTGATCAAAGCTTTCCCTTATAGAGCTCTCCTTATCTCTACCACCAACCCCACCTCTACCTCCACCTCCCCATCCTTCCATTTCTGCTCTTTTTCTCTACACAAACTGCTGAGGTTTCACTTTTTTAAACTCCCCATCTCACATGCAATTTACAGTGCTATCTTTTAAACCCATCTATCCATCCATCCATAAGAAGCCCAGACCTCCCTCTCCCCAGCCACCTCCTCCAGCTTGTCCAGGGGAACACCAAGGTGTTCCCAGGCCAGCCAAGAGATATAATCTCTCCAGCGTGTCCTGAGTCTGCCCCGGGGTCTCCTCCCTTGTGGGACATGCCCGGAACACCTCACTCAGGAGGCGCACAGGAGGCATCCTTGTCAGATGCTTGAACCACCTCAACTGGCCCTTTCGATGTGGAGGAGCAGCGGCTCTACTCTGAGCCCCTCCCAGATGGCAAGCCGTCCTATCCCATCTCTAAGGGAGAGTCCAGCTACCCATGGTGCTGATCCTTGTTCCCGCTGCTTCACACTCTGCTGCGAACCGTTCCAGTGCAAGCTCAAGGCCACCACCTGATGAGGCAAACAGAACCACATTGTTAGGTTAATTTTTATAATAGTTGTCATTGTTGTATTTAAATTCAACTGGTGGGGGAGGCTGTTACGTCTTGCAGGAGCTCCAGGAACTCACTCTGCAGTTTTTAGATCTTGCCACAGATTCTCGATTGGATTTGGATCTGGACTTTGACTGGGCCATTCTAACACATGGATGTGTTTTGTTTTAAACCATTCCATTGTTGCCCTGGCTTTATGTTTAGGGTCATTGTCCTGCTGGAAGGTGAACCTCCGCCCCAGTCTCAAGTCTTTTGCAGACTCCAAGAGGTTTTCTTCCAAGATTGCCCTGTATTTGGCTCCATCCATCTTCCCTTTTTTTTTCTTCTTCTTCTTTTTTTTCCCGTTCTCTTTGGATGTTTCTCATGATGAGCGGAATGAGGTGCCCTTTGCACTGAGAAAATATAGCATTTCATGATTGTCTTCCTGCTGAACACTCATGCAGATTCTTTTCACTGGATATTTTGCATTACTGAAGAGATATGGTGGACAATTTGAAAATGTACAAAAAGTTTGCATTTATTTAAAGGAAAATGAAGACAGTTAAAATGTTGTGAAAAGCATGTAATGTCAATAAGATTTATTTTTTCTGGTTCAGAGGTCTGTTGCAATTCCAACAAAAAAGAATTTTATGTACATAAAAGCTCAAAGAAGATGCACCTAAAGATTTCCTCATTTTATTTAGCGTCTCTTAAACATTGTAAATGCTCCAACCTTATATTCCTGAACTTCAGTCATGTTCAGTCAAGTCAAGTGAAGAGGTCAAGTGGTTTCCACACTCTTCACAAAAAATGTTTGTTTTTTTTAATCAGGGAATAATAATAATAATAATAATAATAACAATATTAAGATAGATAATAAATTAATAATAATTCCACTATAATCATTCTTCCTCTAATATGATATAAGAGAACCTGTATCTCATTTAGATGATGATTGTATAACATAATATTAGATCCAGACTTGATGGCATTTCAATGTTTTGCTATATGAAAATGCAACTGAGAAGGATATTAAAATTCACATTTGTCCTTCCTGACACAGTGGCAAATGTGTTTTTCACAGTCTCTGTTTAGATTGCAGTGTATCAACCAACAGTTGCTATTTAACATTAGTTGCTAAATGTTTGTGAAAATGGCAGATACATCGTTTATCCATATTTCTGTATATTTGTTTCAACTGCAGGTGGTAGTGGAAGGCTAGAGTTCTTTTATTTGTTGTAACACTAAAATGTTCCATTAATACAAACTTCAATTTCAGTGCCAAATGCATGCTGTTTCCAGAATTTAAAAAGAACTCTATGAATAATACCACACACTACATAGCAGTTTGTAAATGATGGGCCTGAATGACCCAATCACCGATCAGAGCCTTAATGTGGGCTGGGTTCACTCATAACCAGCTCAGAACTGCAGCCAAGGAAAAACAATTAGAGAAAAGCCTCTCTTCCCCTGTGGGTATATTGCTAGCGGAGAGAGATAGGTTTTGTAATAGATTTTTGTCCGTGTAAAATGAGATGCTGACCTCTAGGTCCAAGACATTCAAAGACATCCCAACAGTGGTACAGCACACTCCCACTGGGGCTAAAGGATATTCATGCAGGACATCATTCTCGCACTTGATGTGAGTCATACCTCCATCCATCTTCCCATCAACTCTGACCAGCTTCCCTGTCCCTGCTGAAGAGAAGCACCCCCAGAGGATGATGCTGCCACCACCATATTTGACAGTGGGGATGGTGTTTTCAGAGTGATGTGCAGTGTTAGTTTTCCACTACACATGCTTGAACAGTGCTCCGTGGGATGTTCAAGGCTTGGGAAAACTTTTTGTAGCCTAAGCCTGCTTTAAATATCTCAATAACTTTATCCCTGACCTGTCTGGTGTGTTCTTTGGACTTCATGTTGTTGTTGCACCCAATATTCTCTTTGACAACCTCTGAGGCCGTCACAGAGCAGCTGTATTTGTACTGAAATTAGATTACACACAGGTGCACTCTATTTAGTCATTAGCACTCATCAGGCAAGGTTTATGAGCAACTGACTGCACTCCGACCAAAGGGGGCTGAATAATTACGCACACCCCACTTTGCAGTTATTTATTTGTAAAAAAAAATGTTTGGAATCATGTATGATTTCGTTCCACTTCTCACGTGTACACCACTTTGTGTTGGTCTTTCATGTGGAATTCCAATAAAATTGATTCATGTTTGTGGCTGTAATGTGACAAAATGTGGGAAAGTTCAAGGGGGCCGAACACTTTTGCAAGCCACTGTAAATATATATATATATATATATATATATATATATATATATATATATATATATATATATACACTGTATAACACCCAGCACGCCCCTGCGGGCGGTTTATCCTTCAAGCTCGGGTCCTCTACCAGAGGCCTGGGAGCTTGAGGGTCCTGCGCAGTATTTTAGCTGTTCCCAGGACTGCGCTCTTCTGGACAGAGATCTCCGATGTTATTCCCGGGATCTGCTGGAGCCACTCGCCTAGCTTGGGAGTCACCGCACCTAGTGCTCCGATTACCACGGGGACCACCGTTACCTTCACCCTCCACATCCTCTCGAGCTCTTCTCTGAGCCCTTGGTATTTCTCCAGCTTCTCGTGTTCCTTCTTCCTGATATTGCTGTCATTCGGAACCGCTACATCGATCACTACGGCCATCTTCTTCTGTTTGTCTACCACCACTATGTCCGGTTGGTTAGCCACCACCATTTTGTCCGTCTGTATCTGGAAGTCCCACAGGATCTTAGCTCGGTCATTCTCCACCACCCTTGGGGGCATCTCCCATTTTGACCTCGGGACTTCCAGGTTATACTCGGCACAGATGTTCCTGTACACTATGCCGGCCACTTGGTTATGGCGTTCCATGTATGCCTTGCCTGCTAGCATCTTGCACCCTGCTGTTATGTGCTGGATTGTCTCTGGGGCATCTTTACACAGCCTGCACCTGGGGTCTTGCCTGGTGTGATAGACCCCAGCCTCTATGGATCTTGTGCTCAGAGCTTGTTCTTGTGCTGCCATGATTAGTGCCTCTGTGCTGTCTTTCAGTCCAGCTTTGTCCAGCCACTGGTAGGATTTCTGGATATCACCCACCTCCTCTATCTGCCGGTGGTACATACCGTGCAGGGGCCTGTCCTTCCATGATGGTTCTTCGTCTCCCTCCTCTTTCTTGGGTTTCTGCTGCCTGAGGTATTCACTGAGCACTCGGTCAGTTGGGGCCATCTTCCCAATGTATTCTTGGATGTTCGTTGTCTCATCCTGGACTGTGGTGCTGACACTCACCAGTCCCTGGCCCCCTTCCTTCCGCTTAGCGTACAGCCTCAGGGTGCTGGACTTGGGGTGAAACCCTCCATGCATGGTAAGGAGCTTTCTTGTCTTTATGTCAGTGGCTTCTATCTCCTCCTTTGGCCAGCCTATTACCCCAGCAGGGTACCTGATCACGGGCAGGGCGTACGTGTTGATGGCCCGGATCTTGTTCTTACCATTCAGCTGACTCCTCAGGACTTGCCTGACCCTCTGCAGGTACTTGGTGGTTGCAGCTTTTCTAGCGGCCTCTTCATGGTTCCCATTCGCCTGTGGGATCCCCAGGTACTTGTAACTGTCCTCTATGTCTGCAATGTTGCCTTCTGGTAGTTCAATCCCCTCAGTTCTGACTACCTTCCCTCTCTTTGTTCCCTCTCCTCTCTCACTGAGGGGGTTCAGACCTATGCAGAACAGCAGTGGGGACAGAGCATCTCCTTGGTAGATCCCGCACTTGATGGTGACTTGTGCTATGGGCTTGGAGTTGGCCTCTAGTGTTGTACGCCACATCCCCATTGAGTTCCTTATGAAGGCTCTTAGGGTCCCATTGATCTTATACAATTCTAGGCATTCCAGTATCCAGCTGTGGGGCATTGAGTCATAGGCCTTCTTGTAATCAATCCAGGCAGTGCACAGGTTGGTCAGTCTGGTCTTGCAGTCTCGGCTGATTGTTCTGTCTACCAGTAGCTGGTGTTTTGCGCCTCTGGTATTCTTGCCAATTCCTTTCTGTGTCCCGCTCATGTATTTACCCATGTGCCTGTTCATCTTAGCCGATATGATGCCTGACAGGAGCTTCCATGTAGTACTGAGGCAGGTTATTGGTCGGTAGTTGGAGGGGACCGGTCCCTTCTGGGGGTCCTTGAGGATCAGGACTGTCCGGCCTTCGGTTAGCCATGCTGGGTGTCTCTTGTCAACTAGCAGCTGGTTCATTTGTGCTGGCAGGCGCTCGTGGAGTTCAGTCACCTTCTTCAGCCAGTAGGAGTGAACCATGTCGGCACCTGGTGCTGTCCAACTCTTCATATTGGAGACCCTTTGTTGATGTCTGCCACTGTGATGGTTACTGGATCCATATGGTCTTCCAGTATTGTTCCGTCTCCAGCCTTGGTGGTGCTGTTCTCATATTGTTCCCCTGCCACTGAGAGTACACTTTGGCTGGTTCTGTGGAGAACAGCTGGTTTATTCTCCTGCCTTCGATCTCTCTGGTATACCTCTTCAAGCGGCTGGCCTTGTGTAGTGCACTTTTTATACTGTACTCTCGGTACAGTTTTTATTTTTCCTGCTTTTGTCTTGCACTGTCCACAATGACAACGCAGATTTTCCACTTCTGGGACTAATAAAGACAGATTTGCTGCGTGTGTGTGTGTGTGTGTGTGTGTGTGTGTGTGTGTGTGTGTGTGTGTGTGTGTGTGTGTGTGTGTGTGTGTCTGCAACATTTGCATTTGCATTTGTCCATTGTGACATTTCTCCCATCATCCAAAAATGGCTCCATCAGTTTCATGACCACATTCTCTGCCAACCTCTCTCCCTTCTGACTACTGGAGTCCTTTCCCAAGTAAGGAGATGCATTGGAGACATATTTGGTCTCCAAATCCATGGCCATCCAGAACTTGATCCCAAATTTGTCTGGCTTGGTTGCGATATACTGTATGAATGGACAATGAACCTTGGTAGGAAACAGCTGTTCATCTATGGTCATGTGTTCTCCTGGAGTGAAACTGTTAACACAGTTGAAGCGTGTCCAGATGTCAGAGATCGCCGCAAATTTGTCTGTTTTCACCCGTTCTGCCCACGTGTCCTTGTCATCAAATCAAAGGTGTTGCGTAATAGAAATTAATGTATCTCGAGGCATTGTCTCTTTGATTACTGGCACCAGAAATCTCAATGCCACTCATGTCATTGTATTAGCAACTTTTCATTCTGTTTTCACACAATTTTTTATAAATAAAACAGACTTGTGTTTCCATATATTTTGAATGTGTGTCTTTCATATTTGCCGGTCAGTCAATGTGTGGGATACTTTGTATAGATACGGCAGGCATTTCTGAAGGTTGTAAGGTTTGGCCTGCCTTGGATCTAAAATAAAAAAGACAGTAATTCTAGTGTTGAAGCATGTGAGGACCACAGACTTAGGCTACATCCACACTAATGTGTTTTCATTTGAAAACGTATCGTTTTCTATCCGTTTTGGCCTCCCAGCCACACTGAGACGGCGTTTTCCCCAAGGAAAAACACAGCGTTTTGAAAACACTCTCGAAAACGCATACATTTCAAAACAGAGCTGTCCTGTCTCAGTGAGACACTCGAAAACGATGACACATGTTGGTCATATGATGCAGTCATGTGGCCACTTAAATCAAGATGGTGGACGGTATCGGACAGCAGTTTTAGAACTGCAACATCATCGTTTTCGGCCATTTTAGTGTTGACGTCCAACTCTTGAAAACAACTGAAAACACTAGTGAGGATGCGGAGCGTTTTCAGACTATCCGGGCTAGTGTGGACGTAGCCTTAGCCAGGGATTTGTTGAAAATCGAAGTGAACACACCTTCGGTGATTCCGTCTGCTCCTGCCGCTTTCCTTGCCCTCACTCTCCTCTGCGCCGCTCTGACGTCGTGCTCTGCGATGATGATTGTTGGTCCCTCTCTGATGAAGTCACCGTCCTCAGTTGTCAGGCAGTAGTTAGCATTAGCCACCTGGCTAACCTCGAAATGGGCGTAGAACTGGTTCAGCTCGTTGGTGAATGCAGAGACAGCGCTGGTCGGCAAAGTATCCCTGGCTTTGTAATCTGTGATTGTGCGTAGTCCGTGCCACATGCTTCGTGTGTCACCCTGGCTGAAGCGAGACTCCACACACTCCTCATACCGCCGTTTGGCATCCCTCACTGCACACTACAGTTCGTATGAGGACGCTTTGTAGGCGCTCATATCGCCAGTGGCGACACCTGCTTTGTAGGTGGCGGTCCTGGCATTCACTGCAGCACGGATCGATCTGTCCACCCAGGGTTTCTGGTATGGGAATGTCACGACTCTCGCAGTGGGGATGATCTCCTCTGCTAGCATGTTTACGAAGCTTACTGCTACATCCGTAAACTCATTGATGTCGACTGCGCATGCTCTGAACATGTCCCAGTCTACATCGTTATGCGTGTCCTGTAGTGTCACTCTGATTGCGCAGTTTCACCTCCCTCGTGGTTACTTCATCCCTCCGTATGTGTTGTTTTTACTTCGGGTTGAGGAAAATGGCGTTGTGGTCAGACTTCCCAAAAGCCGGGTGTGAAACAGTCTTGTAGCCCTGCTTGTATGGCGTGTAGCAATGGTCCAATATCCTGTCTCCCCTCGTCGGACACGTGACACGTTGGTGAAAGTTCGGCATGACTTGTCTGAGGTTTGCTTTATTAGTGTTGTTTTGAAATGCACTCAGCACATCATGTAGTTCAGACAGAGCCATATCTGCCTGCTGCCTCAGTCTGTTCTGAACGACAGCGCGTTTAGCCCGGCACTTCTTTGTTGTATGCCTCGGGTGAGCGTCCTGTCCATTGTTGATGGCGTAGTATTTCAATCGGCCAGGATGGGTTGGGTTTAAAAGTGTCCAAGATTACACGTGCAAACCTGTTACCGATGTTATGAAGTGATCTGCTTTCATAAACTATAGAACTAGAAGATTACTGCTTTAAACTGGTAATAGTCCCTATGAAATTAAATTATTTGTTCTTATTATTTCAGGTTTCATATGGGCAATTGAAATCCTTGAAAATGCCTGGATTTTAATATTGTCTCTTTTTAAGGTTTGAAAAGTGCTTGAATTTCAGATGTGGTGCTTAAAACAGCTTGAAACTATATTGCATTCACCATTTATCTTTTTTTCTTATCAGATAGAGAAATAAAATTAGTTACAAAGTCTACGAAGTTGTCAATAAGTAAATATCATACTGTTTATATTATATCTGTGTATTAGGAATAAACTTTAAAAATACAAACAAACATCTGTCTCCTATTTTTGTGTGTCAAGAAGCATTAATTGAGACTTATTAATTTGCCCTTAATGTAAATTATTGTATGGTGTTTGGTGCAGTTTTCTTGTTTTGTGGGGTTGGGGTTTTTTTCAACAGGAGATGAATATCTCTAACAAGTTGATTTGTTCACATTTGCACATCTTAATTTTTAAGTGAGATGTGCATTTTGAGTTTATACACAATATGCATACAAGGCAACCTTTTCCTTTTCCTTCACATCGTCTTCCAGAGGTTATACTACGAAAACATACATTCTTTTGGGAGGGATATTGTGCTGGAAAAGTTTGAAAATGGCCCTTGAAAGTGCTTTAAAAGTTTTTGAATTTGAAAGCAGGCAGATGAGTGATTACAGATCTTCCTTACTGTACTTACACATAACCTTCATTTAAAGTGACATGAGGCTTTCAGATTGACGAGAACATGTTGGCATTAATTAGTTGATTAATTTTAATATGACTTTGTTACGTTACAGTAGCATTATAGTAACAAGTTAAAATATTCCTGAAAAAGTATCATTTTCTTTTGTCATATGATCAAAAAAAAACCTTGATATTTATTACTGAATATTTACGTAAATTTAATAAACAATGACATGAACTAATATGTACTAAAAAAATACAATACTATTCCCTCAAAAGTAAATGTTTGGCTGAAATCTCAGCACAAATCTCACCATAGTCATGATGATGATGATGCACAAGGTTCACAAACAGGATAAAAATAAAATTGTCTCTACTCAGTTTCAGTGTGCAAGCATTAATGGTGTGACACATGACTAGAGTGTACAACGTAAAGGCCCTGAACTCAACTTATTCTTAACCAGTGTGACAAAATATCAAAATGTCGTAATATCTAATAAGTCTATTGTCCAGCATAGACCGGGAAATTGTAAACTTTCAAATTCAATGTAGACTGTTACCATAGACAGAGCTCTCAGTCAATCACAAGCATGTTTCTGTAGATTGTCTGTCATAGGTAACAGAGATTACTGACTGGTATCCATTTCATCCAGTTTATTACATCATATCAGCAAGTGCTATATATATACAAAACAGTTGCTGTGTATGTTGGAACTATTTCTATTGGCCTAAAACATCTCTTTTATTTTCATGTGATGAAGGCCTGGAAAAATATGTATGATAACATAGTGCTTATGACATATGAAATTTAAAAAGGTATATGGCAAACACACAAAATGAGCCACTGAGGTTAAACATTTTAGCTTAAATTATTTTCAGCCAAAAGTACTAAAAAAGTAGAAGTGATAATTGAGACCTAATGATTTCCACATGGCAATTCCTTGTGAAAATCCTTTCCTTTTTGACTTTGAACTCACGCATGATCACATTAATTTTATTTTCATAATTTAAACAAAGCTTAAGAATTATGAATTTCCTTATCAATTTGTTTTTGATGCATTTCCAGACTGAACTGTATCAATTTACTGGTTTAAAATCTTAGTGGAGCAGCTTTCATTGTATTTCTATATTATGTTGACCTCACTGCTGTCATGTTTAAATATCAGCAGAGTGATAACACATCTAATAGCTTTTCTAAACCAGGGGTAAAACAGAGCATAGATCAGTGGGTTTAAACAAGAGTTAAAATAAAAGACAAGAACCACAAAAGATGCAGATGAATCATTGACCACATTTTTATCAACCAGAGCGTAGCAGTAAAATGGACAGTAGCATGCCAAAAATACAACTACAAGAACCCCCAGAGTCCTGGCTGCTTTCAGCTCAGATTTGTTTGCTTGATTCAGTGAACACTGAAGTGTGACAGATGTAACATGAGAGCGCATGGCACGAGCCTGAGACACAGCCACCACAAATACTCTCATATACAAGGCTATGATAACAGTTACTGGAACAAAAAAGAATAAAATAAGGTCAGCAACAATAGCAATATTGCTGCTAAAAAATACACACTCTCCAAAGCAAGAATTATACCTGCCTGGTTCAATCATGATATTCTTTGTATAAAGATTGCTGTAGAAAAAAGCATAAAACCAACAGAGACAAACACTGAGTTTGACTTTCGCCAAAGTAATTCTGCTGGGATAATGCAGAGGGTCACAAATAGCCACATAGCGGTCAACTGATATTAGAACAATGTTCCCTATTGAAGCACAGATAATGTTGATGGTCAAATACCAATAAGCAGAACACATACGATCACCAAGTACCCAGCAAGCTGTGTTTCTAAAGATCTCTAATGGCATCAGCAGAAGACCCACAAGAAAGTCTGAGACGGCCAGAGAGAGGAGCAGGATGTTACTGGGTGTATGAAGCTTCCTGCAGGGAAACAGAAAAGAATATAATGGACATTAATATTTTTTTAAATGGCTTAAATTAGATTTTCATTAGTTAAAGTATGTAGTAAGATTCAGTCTAGGTATATAAAACTTAATAGCTGGTTAAAATACACCACTTCAATCATCTCAATCTTAATCATAAAATCAAATGCCATAAATCATAATTTTCTGAAATTTAAGTTTCTAAATTTTAAAGTATAGTTTCAGCAGAGAAATGTATCTCTGCCTGAAGTGGGAGACTGAGATGATGACCAGGAGGTTTAGAGCAGCAGTGATCAGAGAGATGCAGGACAGCACAATGTTCAGGAGCACAGCTTTGGACCAATGAAGTGTCGGCTTCCTGCAGGAACTGTTGAGGAGTTGTGGAAAACAAAGCTCAGCTGCTTTCTGAATCTCCATCATCAGACAGCTGCAGCTCACTGATCAGAATGTTTTCTCACAGACCTGATTTATTACACCACCACCCAGAGACATACACACACGACACACACAAAAATGTCCCTCCTCTTTCTCACTAAACCACAGGTATCAAACTCCAGGGCCGGTGTCCTGCAGGTTTTAGATGTGTCCTTGATCCATCACAGCTGATTTAAATGGCTAAATTACCTCCTCAACATGTCTTGAAGTTCTCCAGAAGCCTGGTAATGAACTAATCATTTGATATTGGTGTGTTGAAACAGAGTGATATCTAAAACCTGCAGGACACTGGCCCTTGAGGCCTGGAGTTCGACACCCCTGCGTAACACCATACTTTCACTGTTCACTCGATTAATAATCACTAATTTTACATTGATCTGAAATTCATGATATTGGTTATTATTATATTATGTATTGCAACATGTGCCTGCTGTGAGATTATTATATCATCTTATGCCACGTTATACCCCTAATCAAAGATTGTGAAATTATTATGTAGTTTTAGTTTGCATTATTCTCCTGACTTGGAAGAAGGTGACAACTATTACATTTATTGGACTGCTGATTTATTACATTAGACTGCTGATTTATTGTGAATGAATGAGATTGTTTTATGATGCATGATACTGCTGCATTAGTCAAAGTCAAAGTCAACTTTATTTGTCGATTCTGCCACATGTACAGGACATACAGAGAATAGAAATTGCGTTACTCTCAATCCCTAGATAAATTATAAGAGATACAGTTTTCAGAGAATCAAGGCCTTATTTGTCTGGTTAGAAAAGAACAGAACATACTGCACAGGAAGCGAAGGTCATAACTTAGGCTCACTGAGAGAGAGAAGGAATATGGATGTTTAGGTTTTATGACTAGGTGGGGGCCTCCTGAAGCTATAAGAATGTGAGAAATGGTCAGACACGTTGAGATCTGCTGTTACCCTCTTCAGCACATCTCCCATCTGGATGTATTGCGCAAGAGTGTTGTATGGAATAATGACAATGGTATGGAATAAAATGATTGTTGACTGAGCATTTATACACCGAGTGTTGTCCTTCATTCAGCCCAAAGATTAAAGAATTGAGAGGATTTAACACTGCTTAAAATGTCATGGTCCAGGCAGGACTGGACTTTTTTCTCTTTTAACTCAAGTTCTGTCATTCTTACCAGGGTGACAGCTGAACTTGACAGTATGGGCCCAATGTCTGAGAACAAACACTGGAGGAACAAAAACACAGTCAAGTCTTTTTCCTGGGTCAGACTCATCCTGCTAAGCATTATGGACAAGTGTCTCAATCTCCCATATTAGTGAGCTGATGATGGGTGATGGACCAGAAGGATTGGGGCACTGATGATGGGACAGAACATCTTCTTTTACATTGCAGGTCTGTAGGCAAAAGCAAGGTTAAATCTAGTAAAGAACAGGGTATACTGGGCTTGATGAGCATTTAGTTGCTTAGCAAAGGCACTCAAGGATTTTAATTATCCATCCAAATGACAAAAGCTTTCTCAGCTCCTTCCAGCCAATCCCTCTATTTTTCCAGGGCATTATAATTTAGTTCTGTGGGACAGAGACAACGGGAGAAAATGGCACAAGGGAACGTTTTACCTTCTCTTTGCTGAGGAGACAGAAGTTAGCAAACCCAAGAAAGCACTGGCAATGCTTCTGAGTACCGGTAAGGGCCAGTACCTGCCTACACCTTAGCTGGGTCTGCCTTGATCTGCTCTTTCTCTATGATGAAACCAAGAAAAGAGACTGAGTCGCAATTCTCACCTTTGATGTAGATTTTATTTTCTAGGAAGTGCTGCAGCACCTGGTAAACAAGGACTTAGTGTTTCAAGAGAGTCCTTGAGAAAATGAGGTTATCGAGATATAGAAAGACAAAATAGTTTAGGTAATCATGGAGAACATTGTTAACAATAGCCTGAAAAACACCAGGGTGATTGGTTAAGACAAAAGGGCAGTGTTGGGGAGTAACGGAATACATGTACCGCCGTTATGCAATTAAAATACAAAACATGAGTAACTGTATTCCGTTACAGTCACCGTTTAAAAAGGTGGTATTTAGAATACAGTTACTTTGTTGAAATAAATGGATTACACGGCGGTACTTTCCTGTTTCATATTGTCGCGGGTCAGGACTGTTTGGGTTTTGTTTGACAGCTACGTTCTGTTGTTCCAGGCGGCAGCGTTGCGGTTGCCATGGTTACGGGGTGACGCTCTCGCTCTGCGTGTTTCCTGGGTGAGAGAGCACCTTTTTCTTGTTGTTGTTGTGCTAAGCTAATAGGCAGAATGCTACATCTCTGAAGAATGTAGCCTCATGGGCAGTGTAGTCCGTGCTGCAGGGAGAACGGACTGCCATACCCGTTATGTGTCTGTGAGCGCGAGGAGGGAGAAAAAGGGGAGTCGAAAAGTACGAGCTGTCATCGAGCAAAAACGGGAGCTGGAAGCATGTAAATATAATAATAACCACTGCAGCCAAGAAGAGTGCCTGACGAGCCCAGTTGTAAGTAAGCTATTAAGACTCAACTGTACGCTGTGTTCGTGTTTTCCTCCGAAACAATAAGTTCCATTGGAGCAGCCTTTCAACGCCTCTCTCTGTCTCTCGCTAGCAAAGTTGACCCAGACAACAAAGTAAAGCTAGTTTTCGGCTATGAGCACAACACGGAACCGTATTAGTCAGAGGTCCCTTTACTACGGTTCGGAGCCGCGGACCTTCAGTAACAGTAATAAATCACAGCAATAGTACATTCATGTAGTTGTAAAATGCATGATAATATGTTAAGTAATCCAAAGTATTCAGAATACGTTACTCTCATTGAGTAACGTAACGGAATACGTTACAGAATACATTTTAGGGCATGTATTCTGTAATCTGTAATGGAATATGTGAGAGATACACATATCGACGGGGCCGGGTTATGTTAAAAAGTATAAATGGTTATACTTTGTTCATTGGTTCAAAGGTACCCCACACTTCTTTTTTGGTTGCTTGTTTGTTCTGGTATATTTTTCATTTGAACTGTTATTCTGCCAGAGTACTCATATTAACCAGATGGCATTGAACGCCCCATTGGTGTGTTAGGAAAACTCTTTTGTACATATGTTCCTTGAAGGGGTTTTGGAGTGGTTCTTTTTTCCACCGCAGCAAAGGGCTAGGAGTCGGAGAGGAGCTGCTGTATGTTTTTGTTATGATCGGATTGTGAAATAAAACATATACAGTGAGAAAGCAACTCCAGGAGTCATCCCTGCCTTAAAGCTGCAACATATCATGGCGAGCCAGCCAGGAGGAAGGTTTGAAGAACTTCCCGCACGAGAGTGAAGCAGAAGCCTGGTTAGCACCATTAGCGGCTAACGTTAGCGCTACCGCACGGCTGAAGAAAAACCTTTCTCCAAGCACCGGACCTGAAATCTGACGGACTAAAGACAAGCTTGTGAGTACCCACAATGGAGATAGAAGCCCGACGAGATAAGATCACCGCCACACTCTGCCAGCTAAGTCGTGATCAGCTCATAGAAGTGGGTTATAAGGTGAAAGGCTTTGCTACACCGCTAAATGAGCCTACAAAAGACACTTCCAGACGCCAACTGATGAAAGTTATAGAACATAAACTGGACGAGGTGGAAAACAGTTATACACCAGACGATGCTGTACAGTTTGTGAAAGAACTTTTATCGTTTTTGGGCGAATATAAAGCTAAAGACAATACTGCCGAGAGTGATTTTTCCCGCCCTTCAGACGCAAGAGACAAGTATGACGAGCTGCAGGAAGAAATTAGAGCGATAGGGCAGAAACTCAAGATGGCGGACGCTGCCCCGAACCTGCTGTCTTCTAAAGTACCAGAGGTGACAATTCGCAGGGAGTTTCGCATCTGTGGCCAAATAGGTGAGGGAGGGCAGCGCGATCGGCTGTCCTATACCAACCTGCTGCATCAGATGGAAAATGGACTCCGCAAAGGCCACAGTGAGTCAGAAGTTATTGAAGCAGTGATAAGAGCCATCAATCCAGGTCTCAAACTGCGTGATATGCTTGAAATAAAGACTGATTTGACACTCACACAGTTAAAGACAATATTAAAAGGACATTACCGAGAAGATGACACATCTGATTTGTACCAAAAACTGATAAATATTTCCCAAGATCCAAAAGAGTCAGCTCAAGGCTTTTTATTCAGAGCCATTGAGCTTAAAGATCGCCTCCTGTACGCATCCAAGGACAAAGAAGCAGAACACTACAGTCGGGACCTGGTAAAAAGGAAGTTTTTGAGATCAGTGGGTACTGGGCTGCAAAATGACAACATAAAGTTCCAGATTAAAGCCCTTCTTGACAACCCAGATGTGACTGATGAAATGCTGATTGAGAAACTAAATGAAGCTGCCAATCTCGAGACAGAAAGACTGAACAAGTTAAAGAGGAACAATACAAAACCACCAAGAATCAATGAGCTACATACTAGGGATGAACCACGCAGCAGCTCACAGATCCCCGCCACCAAGGAAGACAAGAAAAATCATCCTCCACCCGAAATGCACGACCTGGTGAAAGAGCTGAGGAACGAGGTTGCAGAGGTGAGGCAGATGGTTCTTGCTTCCCTGAACGCTGGCAAGTCGCAGACTACAAAGAGGACATCAGATGCTGCCGCGGGTACCTGGAGGAAGAAAGGCTGCAGGACCTGCCAGAGCAACGGAGAGGGAGACAACTGCACCCACTGCTTTAAGTGTGGCCAGCCTGGCCACATCTCCAGAGGATGCCGAGCTCCACTTCAGCTGCAGGGAAACGCCAGAGGGCCACTGCCACGGGACCAGCAGTGACCCCACCGCCACATCAGGAGTCCCGCCGCTGTGGTTGCTGCCACCAGAGAGAGTCGGTCAGCACCCCACTCCAGAGGTGTGCAGGCTGCTCATCTGTCAGTTACTGTTCTAAAGCCTGTCAGGGACAACACTGGCACCATCACAAACATGTATGTAAAGCGGTGAGGCTAGTTGAACAACATTTGAGGGAAAGAGAGAAAAAGGGGTGGTTGTCATACATGGGATATTCTGACCTTCTATCAGATAAGCAAGGACAAAAATTAGTGAAGCTGATTGGTAGACGAAAAATGGTGAGATGCACCTTTGACAATGTACCAGTCACCGCATTGTGGGACACGGGTGCACAGGCTACCGTAATAAATGAGAACTGGAGAGTCGAGCACTTACCTCACACCACTATCAGGGGGATAGATGAACTCTTAGGTTCAGAACCATTAAATGGGCTCGCAGCTAATCAGACAGAGATACCATTTATGGGGTGGGTCCCTGTAGAGTTTAGACTGACGGGGGTGGAGACGACCAGCTCGAGTCTCCTAGTGCCCGTATTGGTCTCTAGTGACCCAAATGTAGCTCAGGATCCCATTATTGGATACAATGTTATAGAAGAAATCATCAACGAGCAACTTAAACAACAGGGTGTTAAAAACAGTGACTGTGCTGCAAATATTGTGAGTAGTGCTTTTGGTATTGACGTCGGATCTGCTAAGACTTTTATCCAGTTGATAGAGACACATCGAACAGCTGCGGAAGAGATCCAAGTCAAGACAGGGCGGAGTAAAGTTGTTTTAGGCCCTAGTGAAGCTACTACCATTCGCTGTCGCACACGCATACAGGCTGACGAGGACACTGTAATGTTATTTTGTCCTGTTCTGAACCCCAGCCTGCCTGAGGGGCTTCATTTGCAGGAAGTATTGTTTAAAGTAAAAAGGGGCAACTCAGCCATGGTCCCAGTATCTGTCACAAATACCACATGCCATAATATTACTGTAGATCCGCGTGTGGTCCTGGGGCACATTGAGGGCGTAAAAGCAATATACCCAGCTGCCCTAAAACCTGTAGAAACTCCAACAACTAAAACAGCAGACGATGCAGGTGTCGAAGTCCCATTAGCCCCCACAGGTGAGACAAGTGGTGTTTGGGATCCCCCTGTAGTTCTAGACCATCTAACGAGTGGCCAACAGTCGGCGGTGAGGATGATGCTTAGGGAGGAATGCAAAGCTTTTGCAAAAGACGAAAATGATGTAGGCTGCATTCCTAGCCTTCGGATGCACATCACCCTCAACGACCAAACACCAGTTCAAAAGACTTACAATAGTGTGCCTAAACCTCTGCATCAGGAAGTAAAAGCTTACCTGCAAGACTTGATCAATAGGGGGTGGGTTACAAAATCCAAGTCGCCTTATTCGTCACCGATAGTCTGTGTTAGGAAAAAGTCCGGTGACCTCAGACTTTGTGTGGATTATCGAGAACTTAATCGCAAATCGGTGCCTGACAGACATCCTATTCCCAGGATACAGGACATGTTGGACAGCCTTACTGGTAGCTCCTGGTTTACAGTACTAGACCAGGGAAAGGCTTATCATCAAGGATTCCTAGACGAAGACAGTCAGCCACTCACTGCATTCATCACCCCCTGGGGTTTATACCAGTGGGTTAGAATCCCATTTGGACTCAGCTCCGCCCCAGCAGAGTTCCAGAGGAGCATGGAGGAGTGTCTTTGGGGTCTGCGTGATGATATCTGTCTACCGTACCTTGATGACAATTTGGTCCACAGTAAATCTTTTGAGGACCATGTTGAGCATGTAAGAGCCGTGCTACAAAGGTATCAGAGACATGGGGTCAAACTTACTGCTAAGAAATGTGAACTGTTCAAGCCTAAGGTCAGGTTTTTGGGTAGAGTGGTGTCAAAAGATGGCCATAGTATGGATCCAGCAGAAGTCGCCTCCGTGATGTCGCTTAAAGAGAAACACCCTAGTACAGTGGGGGAAGTGAGACAGATTTTGGGCTTCCTATCTTATTATAGAGCCTATATACAGGACTTTTCACGTATCGCCAAACCTTTGTATGAACTGCTAGCAGCCCAAACAAATGCTAAAAGTAGCCCACAGGACTTAAAAACACAGAACAAGAGAAGGAAGGAGAAAAACAAACAGGCTAAAGGACAGTTGCCTTCATCAGCCCCTGTGAAATGGACAGAGTCACACCATCAGGTTTTGTCTTACTTAGTCAATAAACTGGCCAGTCCTCCGATCCTAGGCTACCCTGATCTAGACCAACCATTTGTGCTTCATACTGATGCTTCTCAAGCAGGGTTAGGAGCAGTGCTCTACCAGCGCAGTAATGGCAAGTTAAGAGTCATAGCTTATGGATCTAGAACGTTAACGCCGCCAGAAAAAAATTACCATATGCATGCTGGCAAACTGGAGTTTTTAGCTCTCAAATGGGCTGTCTGTGAGCGCTTCAGAGATTATTTGCTGCATGCGCCATCGTTTGTGGTTTATACAGATAATAATCCACTCACCTATGTGTTAACGACAGCAAAGTTGAATGCATCAGGTCAGCGTTGGGTGGCTGAGCTCGCAGATTTCAACTTTACGATAAAATACAGGCCAGGAAAAACAAATGCAGATGCAGATTTTTTATCCAGGATGCCCCTCGATTTTGAGGACTATATGAACTGCTGTACACAGACGGTTAGCCAGGACGTGGTTGTAGCCTCACAGCAGGGCATATTAGTGCAGCAAACAGAAGCTCTAATGTTTAACGCTGTCTCCTTCCACACCCTTCAGCATCAAACACAAGCAGAGGAACTGCTGGACATGATTCAGCCAATACCGAGAGAGGAAATCTGTGCAGCACAGCGGCAAGACTCCGTGATAGGTAAAATGTACGAGTCTGTAGTGCAAAACAAAAGGCCCACCACACAGGAAATTAAGACTGAGAGCACTGAGTTTAAAGCATTGGCTAGAGAGTGGAGCAAACTGAAAATCAGAGAGGATGGAACTATGTTCAGAGAGACTCGACACAAAAAACAACTAGTTCTCCCCTCAGTTTACCACCCACTAGTGCTCAAAGAACTACACCAACAGATGGGCCACTTGGGATCAGAAAGGACCCTAAATTTAATTAGGGATCGTTTCTTCTGGCCTAAGATGCAAAGAGACATTGAACACTTTGTCAGTAATGTTTGTGAGTGTCTCAAACAGAGGAAGCCAAACAGACAGGCACGGGCACCTATGTTGAGCATAGAGACCACTCATCCATTTCAGTTGGTTTCAGTTGACTTTTTGCACCTGGAGCAATGCAAGGGGGGGTGTGAATACATACTTGTAGTTATGGACCACTACACCCGCTTCGCTCAGGCCTACGCAACTACAAATAAGACAGCTAAGACTGTAGCAGAAAAACTATTCAATGATTATTGTCTCAGGTTTGGTTTTCCAGAAAAACTACACCACGATTTGGGGCGAGAGTTTGAGAATAGACTATTGCACCATTTAAAAGAACTGGCTGGTGTTAAAGGGTCACACACTACTCCTTATCACCCACAAGGAAATGGGCAGACCGAAAGATTCAACAGGACCTTGCTCTCGATGTTAAGAACACTAACAGAGGAACAGAAAAGAGACTGGAAAAGCCACCTCCATAAAGTTGTACATGCCTACAATTGTACTGTTAATGAGGCCACTGGCTACCCTCCTTTTCTCCTAATGTTTGGTAGGTCACCACGGTTACCAGTTGACCTTCTCTTTGGCATTGAGCAGGAGGACAGTTCAGGCTCCTACCAGGACTATGTGGACAGATGGAGAAGGAGAATGGCTGAAGCTTACACTGTCGCCTCCAAAAATGCAGCTAAGTCAGCTGACCGAGGTAAAAGGCAGTACAACAAAAGTGTGCATGGTCCACCACTTCAAATAGGGAGTCGTGTCCTTGTTAGAAATGTTGTGGAGAGGGGTGGGCCAGGTAAAATCCGCTCCTATTGGGAAGACAACATCTACATCATTAAAAGACAAAAGGGAGAGGACAGTCCTGTGTTTGAGTTAGAGCCAGAGAATGGTAAAGGCAGGACAAGGATTTTGCACAGGAATATGTTGTTGCCTTGCGATTTTCTTCCGCTCCCAGCAGATAAGGAGGCAACTGTAACTAGTACTAAAACAAGGAAAAGACATTATAACAAACGGAAACAAACATGCATGACTCCGACACAAGTGGGGAGTGAGGAGGAGGAGGACACAGATGAGTTTTCTGATGCGGTTTTCACCTGGCCTTATCCTGAGCCTCAGTGTTCACCTACATTGGACCCCACAGCGGCAGAGTTTATGCCACTAAGGGACGGGGGTGAGCCAGATGAGCTTCCTCACATGTCAGGAGATGACCAGGGGGACCCCAGCCAAGCTGATGAGGAGAAAATGGACAATAGGGAACCAGAGGATGTGGCTATTGTGGGGGCAGGGGAGGTGGACAGCAGCTCTGATGTCGAAGAGGCTTTGGAAACAGACCAGCCAAGTCCATACCCAAAGAGAGAAAGGAGGAGACCACAGACTTTGACCTATAGTAAACTTGGACAACCAAGTCTTGAAGAAAGAATAGTGGCCACCAAATGTGTGAATATTCAAGGTTACTGGCGACCTTGGTAAAAGGGGAAGATATAATGTTTACACTTGGTACCCCTATTTCAGATTGTAACAAATGTACCTATGTTGATTGAAATATTGTGACACATGGATTGCAGGCCGAACATGTGTATGAGTAAAGGGAAGATGCTTAGTGTTCAGATGAGATGTGGACAAAGTTAATGCCTTTACAGGAGAGTACAAATAGCATGGTAATTTGATAGATTGAATTGTGGACAAAAAAAAAAAAAAAGCTGAACTGATTATATCAGGAGTATACACAACTACAGTGCACGGTAGTTTGGGTAACTTAAAAAAAAAAAAAAGGGTGTAATGTAACCTGGTACATAGTCCATGCCATTCTATTGTTCTCTATGGATTGTCGATTATAAGGTACATTTATGTCGGGACGACATTTCTCGAGTGGGGGAGAGTGTGAGAGATACACATATCGACGGGGCCGGGTTATGTTAAAAAGTATAAATGGTTATACTTTGTTCATTGGTTCAAAGGTACCCCACACTTCTTTTTTGGTTGCTTGTTTGTTCTGGTATATTTTTCATTTGAACTGTTATTCTGCCAGAGTACTCATATTAACCAGATGGCATTGAACGCCCCATTGGTGTGTTAGGAAAACTCTTTTGTACATATGTTCCTTGAAGGGGTTTTGGAGTGGTTCTTTTTTCCACCGCAGCAAAGGGCTAGGAGTCGGAGAGGAGCTGCTGTATGTTTTTGTTATGATCGGATTGTGAAATAAAACATATACAGTGAGAAAGCAACTCCAGGAGTCATCCCTGCCTTAAAGCTGCAACAAATACATTTTAAAAGTAACCTTCCCAACACTGCTAAAGGGCACGACAAGATGCTCGAAGAGAGAGATGAGTGGAAAACTGCTTTTAACACCCACCTCAACCACTTTGATTAAGACCAGATGATAAGCTTTTTGTAGATTGAGCTTTAAAAAAAATGTGGCTCCTTGCAGCATTTCCAAAGAGGATGAGAAAAGCTCCTGCAGTTGTTGCATGATTAAATCTCCTGTAGCAATGGGCCAGACACCCTATACTTCCGAAGCACTTCCCATAGAATACCCCGAGGGACCGGGGTGTTCCTTCTTCAAGTCCACAAAATACATGTAGAATGGTTGGGCAAACTCCCATGCACCCTTAAGTATCATGGAGAGGGTAAATAGCTGGTGCACTGTTCCACAGCCTGCAGAAAACGGCATTGTTCCTTCTGAATCCAAGGTTTGACTAACGTACGGGCTCTCCTTTCCAGCACCCTGACATAGATTTTCCTGGGGAGGCTGTGATACACTACAGCAGGCGCATACCTTCTGGTCCCTCTTAAAGATAGATACCACCCCGGTATGTCAGTTCAGAGGTACTGTCTCTGATCTCCACACAGCATTGTAAAGGCATGTCAACCAAGACAGCCCCACAACATCCAGAGCCTTCAGGAACTCAGACACAAAAACATCATCCACCCTGGGGCCTTGCCTCCAAGGAGTTGTTTAACTGCCTCAGTGACTTCACCCACGGTGATTGATGAGTCGTCCCGTTCATCCCCAGACTCTGGTTCCTCTACAGTAGACATGCCAGTGGGATTAACGAGGTCCTTGAAGTGTGTGTGAGTGTATACATACACACACACACACACACACACACACACACACACACACACACACACACACACACACACACACACACACGTAGATATACATATTTAGTATACACATTCAGTAATGTGCATACACTCTTATATTGTACATATATTTATTCATATCAGATATAGCCATTCTTATATTTTGTTTGTTCTTATGGTATTGTATTTTCGCACACCTCTGTTGCTTGTGAAGCTCGCACACAAGAATTTCACTCGCATGTACTGTACCAGTGTACCTGCACATGTGATGTGACAATAAAAGTGATTTGATTTGATGTGTACATGTATATATTGGTTTGTTGTATATGTCTGAAATAAAGATATAATAATAATAATAATTAATAACAATAACTAACTTTTTTTCTAACTTTAGAGATGTTGCGCAAATGGAAGAAAGCAGTCTTACATATTTGTTTAATATGTGCATTGAAGGACATGTCCTGGTCAAAAATGACTCCAAGGTTCCTCACGGTGTTACTGGAGGCCAAGGTAATGCCATCCAGAGTAAGAATCTCGTTAGATACCATATTTCTAAGATTTTCAGGGCCGAGTACAATAACCTCAGTTTGATCTGAATTAAGAAGCAGAAAGTTAGCGGCCATCCAGGTCTTTATGTCTTTAAGACATTCCTGCAGTTTAACTAATTGGTGTGTGTTATCTGGCTTCATGGACAGATAGAGCTGGGTGTCATCTGCATAGCAGTGAAATGTATACTATGTCTTCTAATGATGCTGCCTAAGGGAAGCATGTATAATGTAAAAAGAATTGGTCCTAGCACTGAACCCTGTGGAACTCCATAATTGAGACTCCATCACTATTTTCTCCTCCACACACCTTTTCTGCTTTTACCTCATTTTGTTTTCATCGTTTTTCCTATTTTCTTACTTTTTTTTTTTTTTTGCTTGAATTACTTACACTCTTAGTGTTTCCTAATATGCTGCTCAAATGTGAGACTAATTATTACCACATAATTTGATAAATATCAAAGGCAGATTTTAGATCACCGTGTAGCACTCCTTTTTGGTAAGCTGAGTTCAATTCACTGGCCAGGCCCAGGCCTGATTAATGCCAGAATGGCTGAATCAAGAAATCACCTAAATAGAAACTGCCTGACAAAGTGAACGGCATCTATGGGAGAGTTCCAAAGTGAAAACCACCCTCGCTGATCAAAAAGAACACAAAGTCTTAGCTGGCATTTACAAAAAAACACAAGACTATTGGGAAAATATTCTTTGAACTGATGAGGAAATTTTTTTTTTGGAAAGTTTGAATCCCATTACACGTGATGTAAAATTAACACAGGCATTTTATAAAAAAACAAAAACAACAACTTCCTATTAGTAGTTAAACATGGTGGTGGTAGTGTAGTGCTTTGCTGCTTTGCTGCCTTAGGACCTAGACAACTTATCTGAATTGATGGAACCATGAATTCTGCTACCAGACAATCATGAATGAGAATATCCAGCCATGAGTTTGTGCCCTGATGTTCAAACACACTTGGGTTAACAAGCGGGATAATAATTCAAAACAGACAAGCAAGCCCACCTCTGAGTGGCAAAAAAAAGGAAAAAAGTTTTGGGCTGGTTTCAATCCCAATTCCAGATTAAAACATATTAAACATATTAAAATAAAAGAATGGCTAATTGAGGGAGAATTAACATGGACACCCAATCTAGGGCCTCCCTCCTTCTCCTTCCAGGACGGCCGCACAGATATCGCCGAGATGTGTGGCCTTGGGTCCTCAGTACTATTGTGGGCTGCGGATGGACCAGTTTTCCTAGACTTACACTTTACACTCTCTCTATTTCTCTCTCTGACACTCACACAAACACCCACACACACACACACACACACACACACACACACACACACACACACACACACACACACAGCAAAAACGTTCTTCACTATCTATCTATCTATCTATCTATCTATCTATCTATCTATCTATCTATCTATCTGTCTGTCTGTCTGTCTGTCTGTCTGTCTGTCTGTGTGGTCTCTGGACTCTTGATGAATATGGGCCTAATTTCTGTTTTCGCTGTAATTCTGTGTTTGTGTCCCAGGAACATCCTCTCTACGTACACCTAAACCTTTGGGTGTTCATAGCTCTTCAGCAGTTGGCCTCTGTGCATGACTGATGTCTCAGTGCAATTTTTACTCTTTTTCATTAAAATAGATTTAAGTTTTTATTTGTTAATCCAAATAATCCATAATAAAGTTGAAGTTGTGGGCTTTATAAATCAAAACAATGACTTAAAGAACACAAGTGCATTGCACAGAGCCTAAGGGAACTGCAGAGCAACATTATAACTCTCTGAGGAGCTGTGCTGTGACAATCTGATCCTTCTCTATTATAAAAATATTACAGAAATATCTAATGACTGGAAGTGATGACAGAAAACTTTCCCAGCTAAGAAACTTCTCAACTGAGATTGCATCACATGTTGATTTGTGAGACTGCATCATGTGTTTATCCTGAAGCTTGTTTTTTTCACACCTCTGATTGCAGCGACACCTCAGAGGCGAGATAGCATTATCTGATACTCACCCATGCGGGTGTGAAGCATGTCTTGAGGGTTTCATTGCACGGCCATTAGGAGCAGCTAATGGGCTATGAAACATTCTTCATGGAGCCACAGGTTAAGTCTTATGGGAACTTGTGAGTGTTTGTGTTTCAGGTCTGCTAATGGCCATAGAACACAGGCAAGTGTCACAGGTACTGAAGTAAAAGTTAACACTCATCTATTAGTTTTTATTTAGCTGGGCTCATTAAGACTGCACAAACAAGTCCACACAGAATTCACTTTAACTCCTCTTTTGTCTCAAGTTTTTTGTTTTTCTTCTAAAAGTTTGTACCAAAGACCCAACACAGTCAGTGTGTCTTAGACTAGAGTTTCCCCCATATGTGACCTGTTATTACTCTTTATTCAGCAACTGCTTGTATTTTTCATGCATTCTTGTGACTTCATAAATATTTTTCTGTGGCCCTGCAAAGAAACTGAATAACAGACTCCAGTGTCAATCTGTCGAGGCAAGCAGCACTTGTCTAGTGAAGTCTAAAAATAGACATCAATTAAAAAGTAACAAAGGGCAACCAATCTCTGTCCTTTCATCACAAACAGTGTTCATATCAGACCATATGGCCTGTTTGAGTCCACCCTTTAAAATACTGCCATCTTGTGTCTGGAAGCGGGGTTAAGTCTGCTTTACTAATATTCTATCAGAATCTCCGTGAGGCCTGTGCTTTCAGGGTATGTCTGTGTCCCATTAGCCAAGATTTGAGCTAGTCAAGCCAGGCTGTTTCTGGTTGTTTGTGCATGTACAATATGAATAAACCTCCGGTCTTGCACAGGAAACTGACAAGCTGCTACTGGCTGATAGCAAGTAAACAAGCTTCTGTGATTCATTGTGGTAATAGATCAGTTTCCTCTTACTGACCAACATGTGTGATATTAAGTGAGGCTGTTAGAGTATAGTGTGAACACATTTTTATATGAACTTCTTTGCAATGTTAGCAAGGACACAGTTGATGATGAAGAGATGTTCCATGTCCAGTTTGATACAACAGACAAGTTTAATTAAAGCTAAACAGGTGTCAGGGTTTCTGGGTCGTTGACCCAGTATTTTCAGTTCACATTCACTGTTTATCTACTGCCTGTTCCACTTCCTGTTTTATTGTGTTAGCCTTGGTCTGTGTGCATTATGTTCAGTCCTCTTCCCATTTATCATTAGTTCATTATGTTCAGCTGTTCACTCACCTGTCTCCAATCGTTGTCATTGTTAGTCATGTATATAAGCCCTCTCTTCCCTTCAGCCCTTGTCGTGTCATGGATGTTGTTCCTGTCGCGTGTTAAGTTCAGTCAGCCAGTTAGTCTACCAGTCCATTAAGTTCAGCCAGCCATCCTGTCATCTTTTGTCTCCGTTTCCAATAAACCTCATTCTGCACCAAGAGTCCTGCGTGTGGGTCAGCTGATCCTCGCCTCTGCACACGACCCCTGACAACAGGTTCAGACTCCACCAGCACTTTAATTTCTCTGAGAGATTTGTTGGTTCACCAAATGTACGGATTAACCACCTTTAAAATTTTAGTCCTCCTGTATTCGCAATTAACCATGTCAAACAATGTTCAAGCCTTTTAGTCATATATTTTGATTTTTTTTTTTCTTACAATCAACATTTAGGCCTGTGTTTCTGAGCTTGAAGGATATTATTTAGAGTTATGTGTTCTTGAGCCACTTAACACTGATGGCAAACATTTTTTTTTTTTGCATAAAAGCAGCTTTTTATTCATTGAAGTGCAATTTGCCAATAATACACATGCAGTGAGGTTTGTGCATACTGTTTTATTGTTTCATTTTTCTTTACCATGTCTCTGCTTGCCTTTCTGTAAACGACCACACACCACTGGCAGAATACTAGCCAAAATAAAATCATAATTATAGGGGAGGGTATAAGAAAAGCCAAGGCACTGAAGTGAAAGAGAAACACGATGCAATAAAAACTGGTGGAAATGATTCATAACATTTTTAATACCAAATGCTTACACCGTATTCTTTTTGCAAATATTGCCATGTAAAAAACTAAATTCAATCTCACTGTATACAGGAAGTACATGTTAATACACATTGACTTACATTATATTACCCCCAAGATTCATTGCTGCACCATAAACCTGCCATTTTATTCAAAACTCCAGGATCAATCTGTTATTTTACACAATAGTGGAGAAACTAGGTTTGGCCCTTAAAATGTGACGCCCTACTATTCTGACCAACACGGATTTCAACACAGTTTAACAAAGAAAATATAGATGTTGACAACTATTAAAAACTGGGGGGAAGCACTAGAATGGCTTCTGCATAATTCAAGTTTTCAGTTAACCATATCTGGTGATATGTCTTAATAGTAGGTGCATGCAAAGTGCTAATTCGGCAGAATAATTAGTATCATATCTGACCGTGATTTCTCATGGTCAGAAATGACAGACAGAATTCTTGGGAACAGATCTCTGGAAGTAAAGGAAGTGTACTACTTGCAAAGGGATAAATAATAATTGCAAGCACACTTTGCAGGCCAGAGTTCCAAGATTTAGCAAACAGGATGGGTACAAAAGTATTAGGAGGATGTATTAGGATGATACAAAAGCAGTCTAAATCTGGGCCACCTGGTCCAAGAGGTGGTGATAGTTGACAGTGCAATTACTCCACTAAATTATAATTTCCTGTTCTGACACATCATATTTGGGCTCCACGGCTTTTCAAATGAAAACATTTTGCTCTACTACAAATTTCTGACGGCTAGCGGTACTAGCTATGTTTCATTTTATATGATAAGCCTATAATATATAGCCACTGTTGGGTTGAACAAGGAAATGGCAAAGTTCTCAATAACTTTTCACAAGTAGAGTTGTGGAAATTATTTTTATTTTCATTATATGAAAGGACAGTATCACAATTGTAATGTGCACACTGCATCCTGGACAGAAACAGTTGCATTTGAAACATCTGCTGCTGCTAAAAGGACATTGACTTTCTGCAGGCATGCTGTAGACTTTGTGTTCATATATAAATTATGAAAGAAAATTAATGTGCCCTCTTTGGGGATTCGTGTCAGTGTTTGTGGGACTGTAGCTTCAGGTTTGTATTGTTGACTGGAATCTACATGAAAAAATGCATCTCAGGCCATGTTATGGAATAACGCAAAAGAGGTTAAATAGTTAGTGTACCTAGTGGCTTTCTTCAGCAAGAGATTAAGTAAGTAATGTGTAATATATTATTTCTGTTGAGCAACAATCCTGACATGAAATATCGCACATGGAAACATCGCAAGCAGCTATTGAATGGATATGCTGTCCATCAGCATTACACTGAAAAGTACATATAACCTGCCAAAAATGGGAAAAACAGTTTTGCATAATTTAAGTGCTTTATCTTGTTTTTTGAGGTACAATCACTCTCGTGCCGATCAAATTTCCATAGGAAATATTAAGTCATGTAAAGGAATATGCATGTTTAACAGTGTGGTTTAAGTAGTAAGAGATAAGCAGGATGAGAGAGCAGAAACTTACTGACATATTAAAAGTGTTTTTATGTGAAGTTACAGAAAAGAAAATGCAGCTAAAAAGTGTTAAATGAACCACTGCAACACAGAACTGCTGCAGCTTCAGGTGTCACTCTTCATGGATTCATTCCGACGGTCTTTCCGAGACTGGATCCGTGCACATTTTGGACACTTTTTCACCACAAAACACTTTTTGTGAAAGCAGGCTTTGCACTCTGTGAAAGACAGAAGATATTCATAGGTTTTATGTATCCTGCATATAAACCCAGTGGCAGCATATTACTTGTTATATTTGTGGGGGGGTTGTCAGAAGAATATTATGAAGTTGTACTAAGTCAATCCTGGTTTTAGTCTATAGAGGAACACAGACTGCATCTCGCTTTGTCTATGCTCACCTGGACAGCGTTTACATATGTCTGTCTGAAAAGGAAAGATGATGTCTTTCTCTCTGCAAAACTCACAGATAAAACCTCGGGCAAGACACAGCTGTGTGAAAGAAGTGAGAGAAGAAAGTCAAAATGATTTAATTTCATACAAACATTCACACGTTTTCCTCCTCTAAACATGTGTTGTATTCCTGGCTGTATTTAACTTAAATATTGTCTGAAATGTTGCGTACTTGTTTAAACGGGCACAAGGATAGGAGTCGTGAAAAGCTATTTCTTTAAGTCATCATTTACATATTAAGTCAGGTGAATGGGCCTGAGATCTACAATCCCTAACTTTAAAATACATTTAAAATTAGAAATGCTTTTAATTTAGGTAAGCGGCAATAATATTTAATTACCAAATGCATATCATCAGCACTGGAAAATAATAACACTGTCCTTAGGTAGAAATGTACTGTCTGTACTTTCTAGCTAATAAATAACATTAAAGAGGCCAGGAGCCATCTGGTTCAGAATGACTGACCTCACAGTTTTCCACATGAGTAATGGCAGACTGCAGCACTGCTTTGGCCTGTGGAACCAGCTGACCCTTCTTCACCTTCTGTAGGTCATCCATGGAGAAGAGGTTTGACTGCTCCCTCAGATGAGCAGGGAGATGCTCCAGCTCAGCCAGCACACTAGGACACAAACACAGGGCAGATTAAGTTACTAAGTAGTTACTAGACCGTGTGTGAACTAGTAAATCTTATACCTAGCATACAGTCACGGCCAAACTCTTTATTTATTTACCATTAAAAGGTTTTTGAAACTTAATAAATCCTTGTAATAGTTCTTTAATATGTGATAGAAACATAAAAAAATACTCAGCAAATTTAATGAAAAACACATTTTGATCCACTGCCAAACCTGTAAATGAAGTAATGTCTTTATTTTATAAAACAAGGACATGAGCTGTTTATACATACATACAATATATATCAACTTTGTATTATCTCCAAATGTTACCTTTGTGATAATCTGCAGGCTTTTAGCAGCTTCTTGATTCCCAGCAGCTGATCCTGCACCTCCTGATGGGAGGATAGAGGGACATGTTAAAAAGGAATACAAAACTAAATGAAAACAACCTAATAGTTTGTCATTGAATTTCAGTATCGGCTTTGAAATCTAATTCCACAGACTACTTACTAAATACAGTAAAAGAATAAATAAAATGCCAGGATTCTTCCGATGGCTATCGATATGTTTTTAAATGTGAATGATTGCTTTCGGGCATCTATGATCACGGTAAGCACAACAGTAATAATTTAGTCATTAACTCACCCTAAACCTGTCCAGTTCTTTCACTTTACTGTACAGATTTTTACCAACACAGGTCAGGTCAAACAGAGGCTGCTGCCACACTGAATCCAGCAGCTGTTTGGAGAAATCACTCACAGGGTACCTGAAATATCAGGATTATTGTGAGTTATGATGATGTTACAGGGTTTAGAAGTGCACTGCAAGTTATTTAGAAGTAATTTACATTTACAAGACATTTAATCATTTCAGTTTTCTATATGAATTAACTATACATTTAACATATGTTAACAGTTACTATAATATGTTGTCTGATTTGATCACCTGCCAAAATCCCAGCAGGACAGTACTCGACCCGGAATCACAGCCTCTGAGCCGCTGTGACAGCAGTCACAGAAATATCTGCAAAAATGAATAACAACAGATCAATGATTCATTTGTAATAACTTCATTATTTAAATATAGATGGTTTAATATCTGATTGCAGGAAAACTTAGCTCATATTTGGGTAATAACATGTTATTTTCCATACCTGCCGAGGTATTCACAGTACCGCAGTTTCTTGATGTACCCTGGTGGGAGACAGAGAGTCTTATATTTGGTTTTGCTGCTTGTTACATTGTGAAGACATGGCTGAGGCCTGTGTTTGGTATTTACTGGTACTCAACCTTGATTACTATAGACAACAATGATTTCAGTGAGGAACAGTTTTTTACATTTATTTATTCCTTTTTAAGAAATGACAAAGTTACATTTCACAGAATGACTTTGAGTTTTAGACAAAAATGCTGAATACAGTTGTATTAGTGAAGTGCATGACTTATAAATCTCTCTGCTTTTTCGGTAATGGAAGCATTTTCTGACTATAGTTTATTCTCCTGTGGAGGGATTAAAAATGGTTTTATGAATGCGAATGTAATGTTCAGATAAAAACTAAAACAAAAATCCTCTGCAATTCATATTATGTAATGCAGTACTCACTGGGCTCCACCTCGGTCCCACAACCTGCACACAGGAAGTGTTGCGAAGCCACTACCTCGCTTCGTCTGAACAAAGAAAAGAAACCCACACACATTCAGCTCTAAATACACAATCATTTATAGCATCAGAAATAAACCATTTTTCCGCTGCGCTGTTGTGTCATCACATATAAATGAGACCTGTGCGTTGGCTGGACCGTGAAGATGATCTGGAAACGTGGTGGTGCCCAGCTCAGGGATCCTCTCATCCTGGTACGCTGTCGGATCTCTTCTGTCAGGCTATCGCTGCTCACCGCCACATTTTCTGTACCCGGCAGCTGGTATGAACAGGAAGAACAGAGGATACTTGTGGTCATTTCTGGAGTCCAGTCCCAGCAACGTGTAATAAATATGCGGGAAAGTTTTCTTTGTCATCAGCCACCAATATCTTATTATATATTTATCTTGCATTAAAATACCAAGTTGAGAAAGTGTTATAGTCATAGTTGATTTGTGATGCTGTTCTCACCTCCTGAAGCGAGCTGCGAAGGCTTTGCCGGCCACGCTGAAGCTCAGTAGAAGGGAGCCAACTTTTTTTGAAATCCAACACCAGCTGCTGGGCTAGCTGCTCAGCACTGCACCATGGACATCATAGATTTAGTCAGATTTAAAAGAACAAGCGCTTACATTATTAAAATGCACGTTTACTGAAAGGAATAGGTTTTCTTACTTTTTTAGAGACTCTCTCTGAGTTAGTGTATGATCAACTCCACAGTCTGAAACAGAAACACATAATATGATGATTATGTTTATTCTCGTTTAATCCAATATTAAGAAAATAATTTCTATATTTAGTTGCTATAATAATGTATATGTGTTGATAAATGTCATAGAAAAAAACAACGTTTAAAACAATCAGTTCCTGATATAAAGTCAGTGAACACTAGGGGGGAAACAAATACTGTAGGCTTCAAATTTCCAAGCGCAGATAAAATCTAGATACGTTCACAGTAAGAAAGCACTTTCTGCTGATCAAAGCATGTTTATATGAGTTCTTTGTTGCTTTTGACTCAGATGGAAGATTGGTGGAAAGGAACAATCAACCTGTTGATACCATCTTCACAGCATTTAGGCTGTAAGAAATTAGTCATCCTGTAGCTTTTTAGTCTGGCTTTTTGTCTAAAAACATTATCCGGACAAAGTTGGGACAAAGGAAGATGTAGGACGACCCATTCCTGGTCAAAACAATATGTTTGATGAGGAACTATTTAAGGAATGTGTGTTTCATTAAAAATAGAATTTCTTACCTTCGAATCCGCTGTCAGTGGAGAGCACAGACAGAGTTTTCATTTGATGTTTAGGCTCATCCTTCCCTGCTTCCTCCTCCGCTTTGTCCTGTGTTTGCTGCTCTACACATGGGTGTGTTTCTCTGTGTGACATCTTCATGTCTTCATCAAGATGTCTTCGCTTGTATCTCTCTCGTCTAGGATCAACTCTGCTGTACTTTACTTTATGCCTGTGTAATCTAAATGTCTGCTTCTGTGGCGAACTCTCCTGTGCAGAGCTTTTATGTCTTTCCTTGCACATCAGGCAGTTTGTGTCCATCGTGGAACGCCACTGATCTAAGCTAAGAGTCCATTTTGCATTTTCGAGCATCTCCAGCACCATGTCCACCACAATAAAATGAGCGTTTTCCTGCACACAGACAGACACTGGTGAGACGCTGCTGAGAGCATTTGGCACCTGTCTGCTGGCACAAATCTGGCTGTGATTTCACATTTCTATATTTAATGCCAAACACTATAGTAACCCGATTAAAGGCATAAAATGAAGTAATTCATAAGTAATTCAATAAGGTAAAAAAAAAAAAAAAGTTCAGTGTCTTAGATTTACATTTACATGGTCTAATAGTAACAGATGGATAAAGATATGTGTTTATTAATGGCATGCTAAGGAGGATTGTTGATATATAAATGATAAGTTAAGCACTTGCTAATACCTTACTGATGTTTAATAGTGGGACATTATTCTACCACCTTTAATTTCATATATCTGTAGCTTATAATTTGCAGTTGTATGACTCAGCCAATAATTTTTAAAATAAGCAGCTTGTTTTACAATAGAAAAATAAAGGGGTGTGTCATTAGCGTTTTTATATTTACTTTTATTAATTTCATTCCAAAATAAATAAAACTGTGAATGACTGTTGGGGGGAAAATGTAATGTACCTTTTCCAGTTCACAACTGGTCTTGTAGATCTCTGCAGGGGATGCTGGGATATCACTGCTGCTTCTTTCTTTGCTTTGTTGTGTTGAGGTAGCGCATCCTGATGAAACACACACACACACATAAATAAACTGACTGGGTTTCTAGCCTTTTTAACATTTATATGTTTTCAGTGTTGCTAACGTCAGGTTCATATTTGCATTCAGTGCACTCAGTGTATCACTGTTACTGTCTGCTCAGTTCTATATTTTTATTCTTGGGCTTTATTGAGAGTATAAACGTGGGTATTCATAAAACACTAAAAAGTTTTCTCAAGATTATGCCAAAGGAAAAGGTGGCAATATAAATGTGTACAAAGGCCTACAGTCAAAGCCTGGAGTAGCTTTACATGTTTCACAGTTCAAAATAATCCCTATTTATCGTATACGTTTTCCCTGAATCCCTGAGTTTACACTCATGCCTTGAATCCAGCTTCTTTCTGATGTCCTTCTCCTCACAGAACTTTCTCTTATTCTTTTTTTTTACTTTTACACCTTACAAGTACAGTGTGACGTCTGGGTTTTTATGAGTTGTTGCCGTCAACTTTTATGTCTCTTAACTTCATCACGCTGAGATTCAGAAGTGTTTGTGGTACATTTGAAAGACGCCATCCTAAATAATCTTTTCCCTTATTAAAGAAAATCTGCAGCTCAAAACCGGGAATGAAATCATAGAGTTAGTGTGTTTTTGGACATGGTTAGTCTCCTTATAGGCACAATAAAACTGCCAGCCACCCTTTACTACTTGACACAGCTGAAAAATACAAAACAAAAATCAGTAAACCCCAGTAATGCTATTTTACCTGGTGTGTTGTTGGGAATGCAACTACTCTGGGTCCGCCTTTTATGCTCCTCAGCTAATCCCTGCTGACCACTGTAGGGAAGGTGGAGGCTGGGAGTCAGAAGCCGTTTCAGATTTGATGAGATAGAGGTAGAGCTTTGCTTTTTAGCCATCTCCACTGCGAATGACAACTGATAGGAGCTCGGTTTGGATTCCAGATCCTCCCCACTGCTGGATGTCGACCACTCCTGGGGACCCAGAGACGGTGAACCAAAGACAGGAGATGGTGGGTCCGAGCTAAAAGCAGAAACATTTCACTTTAGATGGAGAGGTTTCAAAACAATGCAAGTGAAGATCATCCAAGAAATAAACACCAAATTAAATGTTAACCATTAAAAAGCACATATTGTGCATCACCTGACAAGCAGCTGAGTGGCATCAAATGTTTACTCATCACTTTAACAAGTAATTAGTTGTTAGTAGTTAGTGTGAGCAGTGAAAATAGTATGTTCACTGTATTTTCAACAGAAACATGAGGAATATCCTGTTTCTTCTTTTTACTTTGAGGCATAAAACCATAGCTGCAGAAATAAAATAAAGGTCTCTTTATTTACTCATTTCAGTTCCTGTTTGCTCATAGGCTCTTGGCAACCACACAACTTTCATGACATTTACCATAAAGTATCTCAAATGTCAAACACTGTGAGTCCTAAGCAGTAAACACTGGCTCCTGCTGCAATTATTCACAAGAAGTAAAGCTTGTTGTTTACATATACAGCATACTGTGTAGTGTTAACATGAGCTTATTAGTTTTATTGTGTTACTTTACCTCCAGCAGCCAGTTATCCCACAGTAACTGAAGTCTCTAAAGCCTTAGCGCCATCAAGTGGTGCTAGATTAACACTGTGGTAAGCAGACTGTGCTATATTCCTATTCACTATTAGGTATGAGGTGACCACAAAGCAACAACCTAAATGTGGGGCAAAGAGTGTGTGTCTGTGAGACAATGTGGGACAGCTGGTGAAATGCTAAGAGAGGGCCTGCACTTTTCATGTGTGTAATTTAAAAAAATAAACACACAAACTAAAGGACAAAAATACTCATTCATATGAAGGAAATTTTCCCAGCCTGCTCACTGAGGAATGCAAGGTTGTGTTTTTCATGAGGCTTCTTTCGCTTGTCTGTTCCCTTTTTCTATCCCGATAACTAGGAACTGTTGTGCGTACTGAGCAGTCTGGTGACTTTTGGTTTCAGCAGGACGGCATTCACACAGCACCGTGTCTTATTTAGAGCAATACATATTTTGTAAAATTGGCGTGTGCTGTGTTTAGTTCGCGTTACAGCTGGAACTCAGTGAAGCTGCATTTCCTTTTCTCTGAGTTCGACTCCACTAAAAAAGGCAAAGTTGTGACTTTAAGGTTATTTGTTTCTTTTCCCCATTTATTAGCTTAGTGTAGACAGTAAGTGAATCTGCATATTACCTAGATACATATACGGTGAATAATGTCTCCATAGGTCAAAAAACACTTTTTCTTTTACAAAAATGTACTTTTGGTGTAGTTATTAACAGATTCACCTGACATGGAAAAGCTTTGAGACCAGGAGGAAGCAAAAACAAAGATTCAAGGGAGCCCAACTTTGTGTCTTCCTACTGCTTATCACAAATCAAAGGATTACATCAGGAAGGGCCAAATCAAACATGCAGATCCATCCACTGTGGACACCCTGTGGGAAATAAGGGTGCAGCCATATAAACTGAAAACTTAACTCTAACTCTCCTTTAATTAATTTTATAGTTATCAGATCTATACATGACTAATGATACCTTTTTGTGAAGCATCTTGCAAAACTAACTGAAGTGTCCTAATTTTTTGCTAAAGGATGCATAAAAGTATGCAATATAGACAGTTTAGTGAAGTGTAGAAGAGGCAGAACAGGTTAGTTAGCTGTACCGCTGTGGAGGTTCCAGTGATGCACTATGTTGGACTGGTGCAGGACAGGCTGTGGTGCACATGTTAGGTATTATTTTAATAATTTCTACCTTTGCTACTAGCTTCATATTGTGTAGGACTGGGATGGACCATTAAATTTCCCAAGGGTGGGACTGTTGTGTTGAACTGCATCAAAAAGCTGAACTCAGTTCGGCTCAATATTAATATTATCTCTATAAATGGCCACTGTCTGTTAAGAGTAGATGTTACAATTTGTCAATGCAAATGTGAAATAAGCACATGCCAACATTGTATCACTATAATCAACATTCCCACAAACAATTGTGGACAAAGTGTGTTTTGTAAAATTTCCAGATTTTCTGTTTATAGTTTAATTACATCATTTGCAGTTTTGAAAATGCAAAGGAAAGTCACATCAACAGCAAATGCAAGATTTGCTTTCCATTGTGCATATGAGAGCTCTGGAATGTCCTTGTCACAAAATTTCTGCTCTGTTTTTAGCACTTTGCCTACGCTGAGCCACCTCCCCCATGTGTGGGAACCTATGTCACCATGTTCAGTCTGATGTGCCTACAAAAGTGCAACAAACTGTCGGTGATTCAATGCTCCTGCCCTGATGAAATTGACTATTTTAGTTACAGCATCAGAAACCTGATTCATTTTTAGCACTGACTTACACTGCACGTCCTGCTGTATGATACAGTTCAAAAATACCAGTTCCTGTTTTTGGTTAATTTCATTTTGCATCTGCTTCAAAAGCAGATTTGAACAGCCATAGTTTGTAACATCAGCCTGTTTGTCCCATTGCAGAGCTTGCCTCTCCAATCATGCCTTTCACTCAACACATTCCTGATAGCTCCGCTGTCCACTTTTCAACTGAAAATCCAGATTTCCTGCAAAGGTGTTGAAAGACTCTTGATCTTGCTTGGAGAGTGGCATATTCTTAATTGCTCCTTTCCTCTCAGGTGCAAAAGAATTCACCAAACATTCACTGATAAACTCCCCATCAGAGTATGAATTACAGTTTTAGCGATTTTGTTGGAAGTAAAAATAAAAAACTGGATGATTAAAGATTGTTAAAGAAAAAAAGAGAAGGGCTTGTTGCTTGTGTAGCTTTGCTAGCAAAGGTTCAGATGTCGAGTTCTTGTATTTCTCAATCCTTAAACATAGTAATCTGCTCCAAAAACCACACACATGGCTTTACCTGTGACTACAGTAAATAAATACTTAGAAGACTGTGTGTTAAAAACTCTGCATCAGGGGGTCTCAAACTTAAATGAGCTGTAGGCCACTGCTGCTACTGTCATTTCATGTGAGGGCCACTGTAGTGTTCAAAAAACAAACAAATAAGAAAACACCCACAAATATTTCTGAAAATCTAGTGTTTTGTTCGTTTTTTTAATAATTTCAAATATTGTATCACAAGACAAAACTACAAACAGGAAGACTTTTTTTGTGACTCTTAAATAACTGAAGCCTTTTATTGAACTACCAAAGAAACAAATCGGTAAACTGTTTCTGACCAGACACGTGGCAGCACTTCAGCTATGATAAGAATGCAGACATAAGTGTACACATGAGTTTTTGACTGCTAGTGAAAACTGTCTTCTTCACAAATAACTCTCACTAAACTCAATCCCTCAACATGTTTTTACTCTCTGTTCATATTGCCTTCATATTAAATAGCTTTTTGCTTTTTAAAGGACTTATTTTAACATTGCAGTCAACAACAAACTAATCTTCCCTAAAAAAAAAGGTAACTTCAAGAGCCAAATTGTATTATATTTCTTCACGTCAATATACAGGCCTCAAGTAGGTGTGACGTGGGCCACAAGTGGCCTCTAGGCCGCAAGTTTCAGACCCCTGCTCTATATTCTGCATCAGTCTTTCTGACATATTTCAGGGCCAGCAAACTCGAAGTGGCATTTACTTGCAGACATAAATGCATGTTTTGTTTTGTTTTGTTTTTTCATATCATCTTCACAGCAAAAGAAACTAAGTTCTATTGTGATTTCCCACAAAATGTAAGGACTGTTTGCTGGCTGAAATGGGACAAACTGGGTGTATATCTATCTATATTATGCTTAAATCCCAATTTCCAATTGGCCTCACACTGGCAGGGGCAACCAAATGGGCCAGGTGGAGCCCGGGGCCATACCATACTCTGGGCTGATCTAGAGGTCTGGAAATCAGCCTTTTAGCTCTCTGCTTATGTCTTATTTAAACTGAGTTAGCCCAAAGAACAGAAAATATCAGAATAACAGCACAGCACCACTACACCCAATTATAGGGTTCCCCCACCAGCCGAATCCCATTTTAACTCCTGGTCCTAAGTATCTGAATAATACAAGTGTTAACATGTTTTATGCCACCTACAGTTTACCTGTGCGTACTGAACTGTCGCAGTAAAATCATGTAGCATGCAGCTTTGTTCAAGTGGACAAAGTTGTTGCTTTGTGTGGATTCCAAACAGCTAATGATAAAAGTCATTCATGAACTGTAGCACTCAAGAGAAAAGACTGAATGACTCATGCACAACTCTTACTTCAAGTTTGATACGATAGTTACTGGTTTGCCCATCATCACAGCTTACAGCTTATTTTAGAAAAGCATCACCTAAAAAAGCACCTTTAGAAACGTAATATAATCGTTTAGGCTTTGTCTTTTTTTACCCATGAAACCCTTCCCTGGTTTCTTCACCCCCAATGAATAACAACAAGACTTTAGAAAAGTATCTATCTTGCAGTGTTGCCCTTTAAAAGTTAGAGTCACTCAGAATGTGGGAGACAGTTTCAATATGTTTGAGGAGGCATTGTTTTTTTAAAAGCACACTGCACTCTGATCGCTCTACACACTGCTCAGCCACAACAGATGCTTTAGCTGATAGGTGTATCTCACCGCACTTTGTTATTATTTCTTATATAATTAGTCGTATATTCCATCTATGACACATGTAGATCTGTGTTTCTTGGTCATTTTTTATTTGTTATGCAATCATTTGTAATAATGATATTGCTGAAATGTTTTGTAATGCTTTGAACATATATAGTGGTTACCTGGGACTAGATGTATCATTTACTCCTCCGTGCCAGGAGATGGGCCTGCTGCGTCTGGAAATGACCGGACTGCTCCGGGGAAGGTGGAATTTTTTATCCTCTGGATCCAAAAGAGAAAGTTCCTCTTTGCTCTGGATGTCAGTATCTGTCAATACTATGTTGCCTTTCTTACACTCATCACTCAAACCCTCACTGCTGTGGCTGAGTCTGTCTGACTTGGAGTCAAGGAAAGATTTAAAATTGAGGCAATTGACTTTTGTCTGCTGGTGGTGATGGGAAGATGATGAATTTGCTTCTGCTCTGTCAGTTTCTGGTGGTGACAGAAGGAGAAGTGGGTTAGAATCCATAGCAGCTGACTGTTGTGTTTGGTAGCAAAGCAAAACAAGGGAGACAGCAAAGAAAAAGTTAGGCCTGATCAATATGTATTCCAAAGGCATTCTTCGTTTTAATTGCACGTAGATTTTTGGAGCTGGAACCAGAAACAGAGACTGTTCTGGAAAAGATATGTCCAGATAATTTCAAGCTAAAAGCCTAGAAGTTTTAAACTAAAGCTTTGCGATAAATGTTTCAGTAACTCTCTGGTGTTTCCTGTGTGGTGGCGGTCATACGTCTTTCAAGATGCCTAGAACAGAAGGTTTACAAATATGTGCTGGATCTTACCTGTAGATGCCATTGCAGGGCTTTTTGACTCCACTATGTCCACATACCAGCTGACATACTTGGAACTATACAGAGAGGAGGACATGGTGCTGTGGCTTCCCATCTGTGCAGAAAAAGAGAGGCATTGTTTCTCAATTACTTTGAAGCAAACTTCCTGCTGCTTTCAGAGCAGAGGCAACACAAGTACCAGTTGTGTTATTGACTAATGGTTGTACAAGATCAGAAAGTATTAAATGTTCTGTAATATTGTGTAAGTTATTAAGCTGCTGAAAATGTTGGGAAGGTTTATTAGTTCTGCCACAATTTGGAACTGATGAGAATAAAAATAAGTAAATAAATATACATATTCATTAGGCAAGGATATGCAAGATTGTAACCTAAATCTTTATCATAATGCAAATTTTAAAGTGTGAAGGTATCTCAGGGGAGAGTTAAAGATTTTTCAAATTTAAAACAATTACAAATACACTGTCATCCGAACTCCCAGTGTGGAGCAATGCATGCATTTCCCAGGAAATGTGGCATCATAGACTTTTTACTTGTGCAAGTCACAACTGCACAGAGTGTGTAGCTGAATTATTTCATTAGCTCAAAGTAGAGCAACTGTTTGTCTGTGCCATCAACTTCTCTGGATGTTCTCAATTCTTTCAACTGGCAAGTTATAAATATTACTACATCCACAGATGCTGATAACTGTTTGCAAAGGGGAGGTTGGCAAGATGGCGTCGTAGCGCGAACACCCGTCTCACTGTGCTCCGGTGAGGTCCCCCGATTATCCGTCTAAAATACGTGTTCACCTGGTGAAACGTTACAAATGTGCGTGGGAGTAACTCTATAATGAGTCTGGACGACTATTTTTCTAAAATGCCTAACGTCAGGTCTAAGAAAAAGACAGCTCCGGTTGTGCAAGCTAGCGACATTGTGGGTCCTATGGCGGCTGAGCCTGAAGAAGCTAACGCCAGCGACACAGAAATCTCCGCTGACGCTGAGGAAACTGGGAGTGATATCGACCCGAATATCCTTGCGGCTCTGAGTAAGATAACTGACAGCATTACAACTTTATTGGATGTTAAAGTTGATACTGTGCTGGCCGCAATCCGTGAACAGACGTCTCGGATCCAGGCTCTGGCGACACGGGTGGGAGACGCCGAGATACGGATTTCAGGCGTGGAAGACACGGCAGGTGTATTGCAGGCGAAAGTGGCTCGACTCGAAAAACAAGTAACTGACATGGCAGACCACATGGACGATTTAGAGAACCGCAGCCGCAGATGTAACCTTCGCCTGGTCGGGCTTCCCGAGGGCACGGAGGGAAATGATGTTGTCGCCTTCATGGAGTCATGGCTCCCCTCCTATCTCGAGCTCACAACTAAAAATGGGAAGATCAAACTAGACCGCGCTCACCGCTCTCTAGCACCGAGGCCGGGCCCCAGCCAGCGCGCCAGACCCATCATTATGAAGCTTCACAACTTTGCTGATAAACAACGTGTGATGGCCGCAGCTCGGCGCCTGGCTACGCAGCCGAACCAACCAACAAGTCGGATCAAAGTCTCCTTCTTTAATGATTATTCAGCGGCGGTAGCCAAGAAACGCAAGGCTTTCGACGAGGTGAAAAGCTGCCTGAGGAAGAAGAATGTGGATTATGCGCTTCTCTACCCCGCCACACTGAGGCTGTTTGCCAACGGCAAGGAGAAGAGATTTAACACACCGGAGGCAGCTGCGTCCTACGCGGACTTGCTGCCCTGAATCCCCGTAACCACCGGAGTACTCCTTTTCTTCACACTATGCCTTAATTAACCGGTGTGAGTACTTGCCGAATCTAGGTGTATATGACTCTTTTTTTTCGTCCTCGCTGCTTATAAGCGACCAGGTGAAATCTTCCACCCCATCGGGCACCGGACGGACTGTGTTTTCGTCTATGGGTAGGCGTGAGTTACGCGCGTGCAATGCCCTTCGGCTTTCCCGACGGGCAGGAGGAGATTGGTTTTTCCCTACATGTTTAGTAGGGCTGTTGCCAAATCACTGTTCTTTGAATGTTCCGTCACACAGCTCTTTCATGCCTTTTTTATTTTTATTTTATTTATTTATTTTTTCAACCAGGGTGTGGTGAACCCTTTGGCTCAATATGCTTTGTGTGATACATGAATAAGTCTAATAATGAGTAGGCTGCGAATATGCACCTGGAATGTACGAGGGGTTCACAGCCCTATTAAGAGGAGGAAGATATTTACTTGTCTAAGAAAGGACGGTGTAGATGTTGCTATGTTACAAGAGACACATCTTGATAATAATGAACACTTGAAGTTGCAACAAGGATTATATGGACAAGTGTTTTTTTCATCCTTCACTACAAGAAGTAGAGGAGTGGCAGTGTTGATTAGGAAAAATGTACCTTTTGTAGTAACTGATTGCGTTAAGGATCTGAAGGGCCGCTACGTGATAGTCAAAGGGATTTTGCAAGGCCAAAATATCTTATTACTGAATGTTTATTTTCCACCTGCCCACCCAACTACCTTTCTTACCAAAATGTTTCTGGAATTAGCCCCATTTCTTCCTAACTCTACCGTTATTATTGGTGGTGATTTCAACTTAATGTTAAATCCGCTTATGGACAGATTTCCACACAGCATTGCAACTCCTTCTCCTCAGGCCAAAGCGCTTCATGCTCTATGCGACGAGTTTGGACTTGTGGATGCTTGGAGATATACTCACCCCTCCGATAAGCAATACACATTTTTTTCGGCTCCGCATAGGTCCCAAACTAGAATTGATTACTTTTTTCTCCCGAAAACTGACTTAGGTTCAGTAGTATCGTGCGACATAACAAGTATAATCATCTCAGATCACGCTAGGGTAATCATGGATCTCGATCTTAAAGCTGCGCTTCATAGGTCCCGCCACTGGAGGCTTAATACCATTATTCTTAAGGATGAGGAATTTACCTCTCACTTCTCTGCAGAATTTAAAGCGTTTTTGGATATCAACACCCCCTCAGCTACTACTGCCTCTGTTTTGTGGGAAACATGCAAAGCTTATGCGAGGGGCCTAATTATTTCGTATTCTGCGACAAAGAAGCGACAACGGATGGAGGAACAAAAATCTTTAGAGAGCGAATTGATGGATAAGGAGAAAACATATATTGCCTCCCCATCACCACCATTATGGCAAGAAATAACCGCACTCAGGTCAGCGCTGAATTGCCTTCTTACCAGAGATGCAGAGAAGAAACTTAAATACACCAGACAGAGGTTCTACGAGCATGGAGATAAGGCCGGTAAATGTCTGGCGTACTATGTTAAGAAGCGCGCAGAATCGAATACCATTGCAGCGATATCTGATGAAGGTGGCCACAAGATATATGAAAACAAACTGATAAATGACTGTGTTAAGAAGTTCTACGAAGCCTTGTACTCTTCTCAACAAGTCCCGGAGGGGGTGCAGCTGATGCATAATTTCTTCACCCAATTCGACTTACCAAATTTGTCAGAGGAACAGAAGACTGCCCTTAACAGCCCTATAACTAAGACCGAAGTGTTTAAGGCTATTAAATCACTGCGAAGTGGAAAGTCACCAGGGCCTGATGGCTTCTGTTGTGAATTTTATAAACAGTTTCGGGATATTATTGTGGAACCGCTTCTTGATATGTTCAACCACTCCTTCATTACGGGTGAATTCCCGCAGACACTGAAGGAAGCCAACATTTCCCTAATTCTAAAGAAAGGGAAGTGTCCTGATTTGTGCGGATCCTATAGACCTATAGCCCTCTTGAATGTAGATAGGAAACTGCTTTCTAAAATTCTGGCCACCCGCTTAGAAAATTTTTTACCTGTGCTGATAAGGGAGGACCAGACAGGCTTTATAAAGGGTCGAAACTCAGCCACCAATGTTAGACGCTTACTGAACGCTATTGTAGCTTTCAAGCAAAAATCTATTGACGGCCTGGTGCTTTCTCTCGATGCGGAGAAAGCATTTGACAGAATTGAGTGGTCTTATTTGTTGTATACTCTGGGCAAATTCGGCTTAGGGGAGAATTTTATAAAATGGGTCAAAGTTATCTACAATAATCCACAGGCAGCAGTCCTGACTAATGGACTTAGGTCTGATTACTTCAACACTCATAGGGGAGTTATGCAGGGCTGCCCCTTATCGCCCCTTCTATTCGCTCTGGCCATAGAGCCTCTTGCTGAGGCCATAAGGGCGACGCCCACAATACGTAGTTTAGAGATTGGACAGCTGTGTCATAAAATAACCTTATACGCGGACGACATCTTGATTCTTTTGACTAACCCTGTAACATCCGTACCCAGTCTCATTGAGGTGATTGACAGGTTTAGCCATTTCTCTGGCTATAGAATCAATTTGGCTAAGTCAGAGGCCATGCCTCTCGGTACTCTTTTCACAATGCCGGCTACTGTTCCTTCCTTTCCTTTTAAATGGTCTCCTAATGGATTTGTGTATTTGGGGATCTTTATTACCCCGTCTCTCGACCAATTGTACAAAGCCAACTTCACACCCTTATTTGGCAAACTCAAACAGGACCTAGAGCGGTGGGCGTCACTTCCTGTCTCCTGGCTAGGACGCATTGCCCTGATCAAAATGAATGTGCTGCCCAGGCTATTGTATCCTATCCAAATGATCCCCGTCTTGTTCTCTAAGAGAGTACTGAAGGACATAAATGGTTGGCTCACCTCTTTCATCTGGAACAAGCGCAGACCCAGACTCAAGATGGCAGTGTTGCATCTGCCAAGCTCCAGGGGCGGCTTGGATCTACCTAATATTAGATTGTATCAGCTTTCTGCCCATTTAAGATTTGTGAGCGACTGGGTTAGGGGTAAAACCTCAATCTGGTCGGATATTGAGACAGCTCTGTCACAATGCAAACTGAGCGATCTATTATTTTGTAATGATTTTAACGGAATTAAGGCCCTTTGTACAAATCCTGTAACAATCAACACCCTAAAAGCGTGGCGAATTGTCCGCCGTCTTGAGGGAAGATCGAGAATAACATCAACCTTTACCCCTATAATGAATAACCCTGCTTTCCCTCCGGGTTCTTTGGACCCCGGCTTTCAACGATGGTCTGATAAGAATATTAAGTCTCTTGGTGACCTTTTCTCGGGTGGTGAACTCATGTCGTTTGAACAGCTTACCAACAGTTACGGCTTGCCTAGACAGGATTTCTTTCGTTTTTTGCAAATACGACACTATATCACTCACAATACAACCCTTGCTGAGCACCCTGAAGTATCTGATGTTGAGAGGGTTTTGTTTGGGCAACAGCTGACGGTGTCTCTGAGTTCATTTTACCATGTGCTTAATGCTTTGACTACCACTGATGCGCAGGGGATTAGAGGTGTGTGGGAGAGGGAACTGTCGGTAACCATAGATGAAGATAAGTGGGATACCGTTTGGTCTCTCGCAAAAAGGATTTCAATTTGTACTCGGACAAGAGCAATCCAATTTAAGATTTTACACAGATTACACGTATCCCCTCACCGCAGACACCTCTTCAGCCGCTCTCTTTCCCCTGTGTGTCTTAAGTGCAAAACTGATGTAGGGACTTTAACTCACTGTTTTTGGTCCTGTTATAAGCTTCAAGAATACTGGGCTGACATTACAGGTGAACTGGGGAAAATCTTCCACGTTGATATAGAGATGGACCCTTTGTCCCTGATTCTAGGTCTTCCAAGTGACCGCCTAAAAGCGGCGGCCAACAAAAGATTGTATAACACTCTAACATTTGCAGCCAGGAAAAATATCCTCTTACAATGGATCAACGATAGGACTCCCACTGTCTGTGGCTGGCGCAAAATAGTTTTTGAACTGATTCCTCTGGAATACCTCACACACGTTATACACCACAGTGTGGGTCAGTTCTATGGGATGTGGCACCCCTTTTTGGACTATATTGGACCGGACCTTTCCGCTATCTTATTCAAAGGACTACTACACACGTGATCACCACCCGGGCGCTGTAAGACTGACTCACCACCTCTTGTATGTTATATTTTGTATTTTGTATCTTGTATTATGCCTTATTTAAGAGCTGTTGTGTACGTTTTGTGTTTGTACTGTTTTGTTGTTCTGTGTCTACTGTCGAGACACTGTCGTGTTAAAGGAAAATCTGCAATAAAAACAATGATGAAAAAAAAAAACTGTTTGCAAAGGGGATTTAAGCATTTATGTAAAGAGTTAACAGAGTTAAGTGATGCATGTGTTTATATACACTATTCTTAATGACTTGTTTTGCTGCACAACTACTATAATGAAGAAGATCCTTGTAAAAAATAATATGTTTTTAAAAGTTCATACCAGCCTTATGAATTCAAATGGAGGAATTCAGTGTATTAAAAACATAAAACATCATACTAAAATAATGAGAATAGCAGAGTATTTATGTATAACCATCGTTCAGAGGTATTTGGGTGTTTTTATAATGATAGTTTCTAAAACTGAACCAGAACATGGGTGTCTTTTAGGTTACAGCAGATGGGGCTGAACATCAATCGTTCATTTCAGTTGCTTTCAAAGACCTCACAAACTCTCCTGGAAAACAGCTACTGTGGCCAATACTTCATAAAAGCTAATACATGCTAGCAAAGTCTTTAGTTCATCTAGAATTAGAACAGTCTCAGCCGAGAAACTCCAACAACCATGTGCAGAAAGATCTAAGATCTAAGCTTTCATGCTTTGTAAAATAACCCAGCCTGTGCAGTGTGGGTGTGACTCTGATAAAAAAATGGGTGTTGGAGACATCACTCTGTGAGAATTAGCACTATCCTGTACGCAAGACAAACCATTAGAACTACGAAGCATATCAGTCTACATAAAGGTTATTGTAAAGACCTGACAGTGAAAGGTAACACTGAGAAACTTGTTAAATTAATGACATTTAAAAAATTATTTTATTGTTTGAACTCAAATTTTTAAAAAAAACTCGAACGCTTATAAAGCCAACTAAAACAAAATAAAAATACCCAGGACATGTCTTTAGTTTCAGCTGCTGTCAATACAACCAGATAACTACAACTTACAACTTAACTTTTTTTTTTACATGACTTACACGTAGTCAGTTCTGCCTAACATAATGCAGAGGTTAGTTGGTGATTTAAAAAGATAAGAACTTTCCTGACATCACTGTAGCTTATTGGTCCTGAGTTTAGGGCACCCTGATGGCCAACTTCTGCTTTTTTACTTTTTTTTTTACTTCTACCTGGGAATAAATGACAAGGCCTGCTAGAGGGGGATTTTAGGCTAAAACATGATCCATGACGATCAAATTGAGGTGTCACAAGTGGTTACTGGTTACATTGGTACTGAAGTGTTGTGAACCGAATGTCACCGTCTTTGAATCTGAATAAAGCTGGAATGTTTAATCAAAGATGAGAAATCAGCGTAAAACACAAAAGAACTAAATTAAATGAGAAAATGTAGCACTGAACAGCCTTCAACGTCATTAACAGACCTCACATCCAACTAAAACTACAGTTATTTTATAGTCCACCCTCTGTATCCTCATAACACACATATACAACAAAATGTATCCCCAAACAAATCTAAGAAGTGGATTTCAAAGATTTGAGATTTTAAAAAAAAGGAAGAAAACAGCCAAAGATATTTCAGTGCAAATACAAATGTATTACTCTCAAAGCGACACAGAAAGCAGTTTCTACATGAGCCCTGCTGATTAATCTCTCTTATATATCGCTCATATATCTTCAAGGAGCTGCTTCGCTTTAATCAGCAAACAGAGCTTCCTGTATGAATGCAGAAGTAGATTCTAATTGTAAGTGATAATGTCTAAAATATTTCCCTTTTTTGTTTCAGTCAAAGTAAAAAGCAACACGTTGGAAGCAGAGAGAGGGGGGAAGGCAGACAGCAGAAGCAGCACTGACCAGAACACAAAGCTCAGGCTACTCACCAGTTAGTGACTCGAAGAGGAAACCTGTCAGTCTGGTGAAGGGAAGACTAATGCGAGTCTTCAAAAAGCTGCGGCAGCTGGAGAGAAAGGAAGAGGGCTGGTTGGTTTTCAGCACTTCCTGTATTTAAATCAGGTTTGTATTTTCTGTGTCTCAGCAGTCAGTGCTGGGCTTTTTTTCCACTAAGAACAGAGACACCAAGAAGCTCTCAGTACACCGCACAGCACCTTACCACAAAATTACCCTAAATATGTAATCTGCCACTTAAAAAAACACAGGCTTCTGACTTTTTCTCAACTATTTAATAACAGGGAGTTGATTCAGTATGTATTAAGTCATGCTTTTATTTTAGGAGCGTTCATAATACATAACACATAACATATAATTAAAATATTTCTTGTTTCTTTCATTCTAAAGAATGAAGGAACATTTAATGAAATAGAATCAGATCGATTATAGGAGCAAAAGTGTTTCCTTAAACCCATTGCAGGTCTTAAATGTTGTGTTCAAAGGTTCCTCAATTTAAACACCGTCACAGACGCGAGTGCAAAGGTTTCGTTCAGCAGCATATCTTACGTGACATTTCTCAGTGCTCAGCAAAGGCTGGCATGTTAGCTGGCAGTTGGCAGAGGTGAAAGAGGAAGTTCTAGTACAGAGACAAGTATCAATGGCCGAGGGTGTTGTTGAGACGTGATCAGATTGAGACACTTACCTCCAGTCTTTACCTCCAGGTGGCAGCATTTCAGAGCCCAGACATAGCTCAACGTCAGTTGACATTCGGTTGATATTTCAGAACAATTGGTATTTCAGATATAAAGGATGCAACCAGGAATTGTCTGTCTGTCTGTGACAGACAAGCGAACCTGTCTGTGTTCACTTCATATACTGCATTTCCATGGAGGTTTGCATGTTTCAGTAAACTGCTGCAACATTTCCTATTTTCCAAGCAACATGAGAGATAGCATAGAACTTTTGCACAGTACTTTAGACACGGTCAAGTCGACTGGTGAAATTCAAACCAGGTTCTGAAGGGGGGAAGTGATTTAAATGTTTTCGTGATGCTCAGGACTTTTTCAGTTAATTTTTAACTGCTGTAACAAAGAGACCTTACAACTCTGGGATGAATAAAATATATTTCAACTTTGCCATGTCTTCTCTTTAAGGGGTAACTTGATCCAGTAGACAAAGCAAGACGAGTCATCTGAGAAAACTCTTATAAGTCTGATTTTAAACTACAAGTCTAAATGTAATGATTCAGTAAATGTTGTAAGTAAATATGGCTGTTTTTATTAGTGATTATGAAATAAACATTACAACTCATTTGTTTGCTTTAATAAAAGATAAAGATAGATGACTGAGTCTTTTTGGGAAAGAAACACCGAAATCTTAAACCGCAGCACTTCATTCTTTCAAGCATGAACATCCAGAGATGATTTGAATTTCACTTTAAGTGTATACTATTGCATATTTGGTGTACTTCCTCATTTTTTAGCTGGTGAACATGAATACCAGACTTTGTAGTCAACAACAACAACAACAACATATGTTTTGATAATGCCATTCAAAATGCCATAGAAAGTAGGGACTTGGTCTGGAGTCAGTGTCATCTATTCCTCTGTTATTTCGTGGCTTAATCAGATCTCTTTCATTGTTATGAAGACCACATAATTGACTTACAGTGAGCTCAACTTTTTTGTAACATAGTCACTATTTTGGGGATAAAAAAAAAAGTGCTTAAAAAGGAAACACGAGCTACACATTTCCTGAAACACACATTTTTACATCCTGGTACCTCATTGACATGACATCACTTTATGTCAGAAAATTGTGATATCAGAAAGAAAAGAAAGCTCTAACTGGTAAAAACGTTTTTTGTGAGAAATATTTGAGTCGCTTCTTAAACTTCTTCCTTCCACTGCCTCGTGTTACTCCCCTCTTCTCTGCTTTGACTTTTATGAAGATAAAAAAGGACATATGTAATTATACCCATGTGGAAAATAAATAGTAAAAACTTATAAAAGACTTGCATAAGATGTGGCCTACTTCATACAGTGAATCATAGAAGGCTTATATGATTTACTCATGAAAGTGGCCACTTTCTCATTACTTTCATATATTGTTTTAGTAAGTATCCAAAACATCCAAGTTTCATTTATATAATTTTTCAAGGGCTCTTATATCTGTTTTCAGTCCTGTATGCTTTTCACACAAGTTTCACACAAGACAGATACAAACTTTATAAGATTTATATATATCTTTTCCATATGGTTAAACTGTGCATGCAAAAAGCAAACTGGCTAAAAATTTGCAATAATTATTGAGTTTGAGTTAATCTGTAAGATGTGTTGTGTGTTAGGTTAGCAAAGGTCCTCACAAGTATGTAAGTATGAACAAGTGATGGTGCTCAGTGTAATCAGGGGTCAGCACTGTGCATCATCTGCTGATGCAAGCTCGTTATGTAATGAGCTGACTCAGCACTTCCTTCTGATTCCCGGTGGGACTCTCTCATTATCACTCATGCACACACACACACACACACACACACACACACACACACACACACACACACACACACACACACACACACACACACACACACACACACACACAAGCTTCATGTACACAGGATGGTTGTAAATAAGGGTTTTTGGCCTGCAGCACGAATCAGTTTCCTCTCATAGAGCTGCTTTCCGGTGCTTTAATCTCAAACAATAAAATTTGATCAAATGTATATTTATGGTTCATTTATTGTTCATTTGGAACTGGTGACATTACTGCTCATAAACTGCAGCAGTGGTGTTGCAGATAGTGTAAATATGACATTAAAAATGAAGAAAAAATTGTGAAGGTTTGTACCAATTGTTAAATCTAAAACTTACACAGAGAGAACTTACATTACAAGAGAACTGTAGTTACAATCTTCTATACACTTTTCACTGCATTGTTAGTAGTTACTTATTCTTATATCCTTGCTAAAGGTAACTGGTGTGACCTGGATATCTTGGTCTCAGCAGCCACTTTAGTCAAAAGGAAACCACCATAACTTAAGCACAGGCCTAACTGCAAAATAGGACACCCAGCCCTTTAGTCTTTAAACCTTGTGTTTTAAAGCAAAATGAAAATTTCTGAGATAACTAACTATAACAGATATAACAGAGATTAAACTCTATGAGAAAGCTTCAGTGCGCGAAATGTGTTGTTTGTCGCTTTTGTCCAGCAGAGGTCACTGTTCATTAAATTTCAGCCCCACTTTCATTTTCACTGCCTTTCACGGGCCGCAAAAGGCTAGTGCGCAGCCGCACTGAGTGAAAAAAAAGAAAGAAGAAATGCGGCGTGAGACCGGAAACACTGTTTTCAAAATAAAAATCGTAGCGCAGTAGAATATCGTCAGTCATCTTTATATAATAGATTATAAGAACAGAGTTGAGGCCACATAACCACTTACACAATTGCATTAACAGTGCTTTACTTATACATTTGCAATCATGGTATATTAATTCCCCCTCGTATCTGGATTTATAACCACATTTCAATGGTAAGACCTTTACATTTGTGTCTGAAATATTTAATTTGAAATTTAAAAAATGAATATCCAAATTATACCCGAAACGGCTTCGTATTTATTATTTCATTCCACCGTAACATTGGCCTGGTCGGTGTACAATTTTGAAATTTGTTCCCCGGATGTCGCACCGTCCAACTGAGACGCTTGACGACACGCGCAGACCTCCAAGCAGACGCGGCGGCGACAATCACGAACTCAGAACGCGCGGCACGGCCACGGACGTCTGTGAAGTCAGTGTCCCGCTGTTTACCTGAACGTAGCCAACCCCGCGCGCTCTCTCGGACATAACCGATACACGGACACGCGCAGCGGAGAGGCGGAAAATTATGGCGACGTTGGGACCGGAGTCGGCTCGCCCCCCTCTGGGTTCTTCTCCGTTAGTCCAGGCTCACATCGGCAGCGCCAACCTGCCTCCCAACCGGGGCTTGGAGCGGGCGCTGGAGGAGGCGGCGGCCAGCGGCGTCCTCAACCTCAGCTGCCGAAAACTGAAGGAGTTTCCCCGGACAGCAGCCAACCACGACCTGTCGGACACGGTGGAAGCAGGTAGGTTGTTCTTTGGTGTATTGCACTCCCCCAACAGCCCATCCCGGTTAGCTTTTAAGAAGGGGGGGCACACCGGTGCTGGGCGGTAACTGCTCCCCGCTATAAACGCGTCACGGCGGCGTGGAGACTCCTTTAAGTAACCGCTGGACGTTATTTACAACATTGGCATTTCCGTTATCCACGAGGACTAACTGAGCGTTTGCTCACGAAGCTGCACGGGTGGTGTGCCGAGCCCTCAGCCCTGATGGTGTTTGCAAGTTGGAACTTTGGCTTCACCTGAACCGGATGCACAGTTGACTTTAACCCCTCCACTGAGTTGTGTTTAGCCTCCTGACTGGCCTCATTGTGACCTGAGATTTGTTCATTATTGAGAGAACAGTCATAGGAAAAGTTTCAAGTTTCCAAATGACTGAAGCCCTGTGTTTATGGAGGGCTATAGTGAAAGTGGGCACTGGAGCATTTATCACTGATCCGACTGTTCAGTGGAAATCCCCACTACTTCCTTTTAATCCATTACAAGATGTAAACAGGCATGGAGAGTTGGCTGAACCCCGACACACTCAGTCTGTGCTGTTTTAGGCACAACATAGCTATTTTCTTTCCAACCCAATCCCCTATCACGTTAATTACCAGAACACAAAAGGTTATGTGTGTGAAGTTTTCTAACATAAAGGTAAACAATAAAAAAAAGATGTATTTTTGCGCTGTAAAAGCTGAAGGAAAGGGTCTTTAAGAAAAGCAGATGTTGTTTTATATGAGGGTTCTTTGTTACAAAGAAGGCTTGATATAGGAGTCATGAGTTTAAATGTGTTTGCGCTCTAACAGACCAGTTACCTATCCATGTCATAGACTGTAGGTAAAAGATGGATGTAGCCACCATGCAACCCTCAGTTGCTTACTGAAGACTGATTATGAAGTCCTGAGCTGAGTTTTTTGTTATTGTTGTCATGTTTTGATACTAGACAAGGACAAAGGGGTGGAGCTGACTGTGAAAGAACTATGCATACACCTAGGGTGATGTCTTGTGATTCATAAATAACTAGCTAATTAGCATACCCTAAATCAGGGGTGTCAAACTCAAATACACAGTGGGCCAAAATTCAAAACTGGAACAATGTTGCGGGCTAACATTAATATTTATTGAAAAAAAAAAAAATTTATTGAAAAAAAAATCTTCCTCCAGATATAAGAATGAATCTTTTCTTATGGACTCAAACAAGTTTTGCTGAAAAACTGAATATGGAACAAGCAAGGCTTAATACTAAACGATATATATATTAGCTGTGTAATATCAGTAGGCCAGCTCTAATAATAATTTGGTATGGCTTCGCGGGCCAAATGTAATTACACTGCAGGCCAAATGTGGCCCACGGGCCAGAGTTTGACACCTATGCCCTAAATAATCCTGATTTATGACTCTAAAAATGATAATAATTTGGATTTAAACTTGAACTTTATTCAGTATGATCCAAAATCAACAACCAAGCCCATAAACTCATCAGGAAAGTGTTTACTCTGGTCAGAGAATAAAGGAGTCGAGGGCAATTTTAATGAACTTCTGTACAACATATGTACATATATGTAATAGCTTCCTGTCTGTGTGCTGGTAAGGCTTAAATTTGGCTCTGTGGCTGCATTAAAGGACAATAATATGACTTGCTAAGTGAAACAGGCTTTTCAGAAGTTTGTGCCTCAGTCTTTGTGAATAAAATTATAGTGTGGGTTTAATATGTTATGTAGAACTAACTAGCAGTGTTCTGTATCTTTGCAATATATGTGTACAGGCTATAGAAGCAGTTAGCTTATGAAGTAGCGCTCCACTCTCTTTTTCATATGTGATCACTTAGGACTTAAAAATAAATAAATAACATGGTAGCAGCCAAAATGCTAACATTGAGCTTTCAGTGTAAGGTCCTAAACCAATGGCTGATGGCTGCTGGTGGCTGCATCCGTCTTCTAAATACAGTCTATGATCTTGGTGTATAGGGCTTTGGAGTTGACGTCACGCCGCAGTGCATTGTGGGATTGCGGCGCCATGTCAGAAGGCCACAAATCAAAACAAACACACTGTGTTGGAAGCGGGACTGCCAGAACCTTGCTTAAAATCAACGCAAAAGACAAAGGGCTGTATCGTGACCGTTGCGCCCAGACGCCAAGAGATGGTACTTGGAAAAAATAGCGTGTGGACCCGTATGAAATAAGGCAGTGGAGTGGAAACCCAGACAGCCTACCGCCGTTGTCCTATCCCGATATCTTCGCTTACCCTGTCTGTGGAGTCAGCGCATACACGGCCAATCTTTTTTGGAATTATAAATTCCTGGAGACACACATCTAGTTCTAGTTGGGTACAAGATTTGGCCGTTTTTAAGCCTCCACATTGTGAGTACGTTGACCATATGACCAAGATACAGCCAGCTTGCCAGCTGTGCGTTGCCATGTAAATACATGTGTATGTACTTGCTAATTACAGGTGAACAGATCTTGAATAAAAAAAATAAACATACTTTTCTTTTCTGTTTCATATTTCATATGCCTGCAATAATGCCAAATAACTCCGTCAACATGACGTGATTCTATAGCATCACACATTACGATGTTTTATCTAATTATCTATGACCTCAGCGCATTCGAAATACACTAAAAGCCTATTAAGAGAGATATGAATTTATTTAGGACTCACCGGAAAGAAAATGCTGCGAGCAAACCAACAAAAAATTGGGGATGGCAGAGAACTCGATATCCGCTCATCTGACCGCTGCAATCCAAGCCTGACATCTTCGTTTAGTAATATCGGATACATGAAATCCCTCCCCTTGCCTCCAGGAGGGGAAACGATTAAAAGTGAGCCCGTTTTCCAGCTTCTTGCCTTCCCTATCGTGTGATCTAACGTTGCAACCGACAACGCAGCACGTACGAACCATAGCTGACGCTTCCGTGTACTTTCTTTGGCCTACTGTCATGGTGGGAGGGGGCGTGGCCCAGCTCCCGTGACATCACGCTCCAAAGCCCTATATTGTGAGTCTTGATAAGTATGGCCAGAAGCAGGACTACCTTTATCCATACTGGGGTTCATGATTGGCATTTTCTTATTGATACATACCAGGTCAAACGGAGTATAGGATATAAGGTGCAGGTCTCTGTGGTTATCAAACAGTCAAGTTTTCATCACTGACCTACTGCCCTGATCCACATAAGTTTTCAGTGTTCGCTCTGACATCATGTGGATTCATAAGGTTAGATTTGGGGGCATGCTGGTTAAGCTGATTTGCTGTACTGTGCAGGCATTTTATCTTTCAGCTTTTAAAAGTAGTAGAAACACTGGGTTAGACACGTGCTCTAAATGTTGCCTGCTAATGCCGTTGGCAACAAAAACTAAGTTGTGGCTGTCTTTGCTCTTCAGAGTAAGTGAATAAATGGGTTGGCTGTGCTGCAGTGAAGACAAGTGACGTTACTTTGCTGCACTTCGGTCTCTAACTTTGTTTATGTACACTAAAAAAGAAATGTGGATTACGTAACTGCTGCGGAGCTCACGTTTACAGAACCATACACCCACCCACCCACGCATGCATGCACACACACGCACACCGCAGCAGCAGTATGAAGTCAAGCGATAGAAGTGATGGCAGTAAAATGAGAGTGTGAAGATTGTGTGCTACAGTTTAACAGCGTTCCTGCAGTATATATTAGGGATTCCTGGTCATGGACAAGACTTTGTGATCTGGGATGTTTTGTGTCACTTACATACCAAATGACCTTTAGAGAATCCTTCTTATAAATCTAAGAGGGTGCTTGTCCTGCCTCTTATCCCTAAGAGTCAGTCAAGAGAAAAAAAGAAAGCAGGTAAAACTGGGCCCTAACAGTTTGCAAGCTGTAGATGTTTGTGTAATATGTGTCAGGACGCTGAAGGCATTTTCCTTTAAAGTGACAAGATGTTGTTGTACAAAAATGTTGTTCCAGAGATTTATAGAATTGCTGTCAAGGGCCATTGAATCTGTTCTGGCAGCACGTGGTAGCAAAACTTCTTACTCCTAACACTCCTAACACTCTGTTTATTTTTTCTCTTTAATTTGATGCCAGTTTATTTAATGCTTTCTTACCATGACGGTCTCAAGGTGCATCATCCTGATGTAGTGGCTTACAGATCCATCCTGGAGGAGACAGAAATCCCATTGGGGTTGTGTCAGGAAGGGCATCTGGTGTGAAAGTCTGCCAAAACAAACATTCAGCGTTACCTGCTGCGATGGCTCTATGAATGAGGGATTAGCCGAAAATAGCTTTTAAGGTGCATTATCTTAACCACTTCAGGAAACAGAAGGAGGTGTCAGATTAATGAGATTAATGATTTCATGTACATAGTTAGGTCATAAGTGTTTATTTAATAGTTTGTTGAGTTGTCACAGCAAATATTTGGCAAATAGGCCAAATGAGAAACAGTCTTTCTTTCCGTGTAAAAAAGTTGAACTACATATTTAATCCTTGAGTTATCTTTATATGAGGAAAAAGAAGGCCAGTCTCATCAGGACATATCAGTTTTTTTCTGCACAATAAGGAAATGCTGCTGCAGGAAATGAAAGAACTGTCACAACTCTCTGGCTTTAAATTGTAAGAAACAAAACATGTAAAATAAGAGAAAAGGTCCTGATGCTCATTATACAATAGATAAAAGCTGTAAAACTTAGTCCAAACATATGCCTTTCATCACATTTCATCACATTTTCCAGAGCTGTCCACTGGGGCCGGATTGGAGCATTTGGCAGGCTGATTCTGACCCCCCCCCCCCCCCCCCCCCAGGCCATATGTATGACACCCCTGTTTTAGGATAAAGGAAGGGTTCAAAAAAGCCAGAGAAAACAGTGCAGCCATGAGGATTATCAGCCTTACGGGCTTCATGCATTAAGATACGTGGGTTCAAAATATCTGTATCAGCCAATATTGGCCTTACTGACTGGTACCTCCTGCAAATTCTGGCTCAATACTCGAAGATCATGGGATAAAGGGATAAAAAATGATAAACATTTGGTTGCATGTCAGCGTATTGGTGTATCAAAGTTAGAGCAGGGCGATATGGCCAAAAATATTTATCACGATATATATTTGAAAATTTGCGATAACGATATAACTGACGATATAATTGATGCGAGACAAAATACAACTCCACAACATTACTAGCGCAAAAAGACAACCTTCCATTTATTTTCACTTAAACAAGAAGCTGGTTTTTATGTACATTAAAGCTTTATAAAAATTTAACAGTGCAAATGCAAATTCCTTGCTGAAAGTTTAACCAAAAGGCATTTCCAGTAGAAATGGGCTGACATATCCTGAGCATAACCATGTATAATATCCACTGAAGTTAAAAAGAGGTGCTTTGCAACATTAAACTGCAGTGTGCAGTACGTATTTTTCGGACCATAAGGTGCACGGGATTATAAGGCACATTAAGCGAAACAAAGCAGTCAGATAAATCAAACTTTATTAAACTCATTCTTCTTGCTTCCTCCACTTCTGTACCATTGATTCATTAATGTTGAATTCTCTGGCAGCTGCTCTATTCCCATGTTGTTGCAGTATATTAATGACTAACCTCGTATTGTGGATGGATTATCTCAGTTGTTCTCCTGACTGAAGTTTGGTCCGTTTACAGCATCCTGCCATGCGATTGCATTTGTCTCTAACCATGAAGAACCTTCACGTTAACTTTTATAAGTGGAAAAGTGTTAGTGTTCGTCCTCCAGCTTCACTGTTTATGTTATGCTAACATAGCTGTGTCGCTAGCGATCACGTAGCACATCATTATATACCAGCTAGCCCAACTTCAGTAACCCTACAAACGTCACTGCTGTTTAGTTTCCTGTCTTCATTTATGTTGGAAGTGATAGCAGAGCTGTACGTTTGATTTTTTTTCAGAAATCTCTCAGTCAGAACATGCAATATCATGCTTAGGTAACTAGTGAAACTAGCGAGCTAACTTCCGCTAGCTTCCTGCTAACTTCTAACTCCGTTAAATGTAATAACTTTTGTTTTCATGGATGCCTGGAAGTTAAACTTTATAGTTACACCTGGTAAAGCAGCAATGCTGATCGTTTTATTAAAGATGAAAGAATTTAGACAGTTTTTAACGCTCAGTGATGCTGCAGTGTTCGTTTGACCTGAAGAATACGGAGTTTAGGACCCAGATTACTCCCAGATTTAAGAGCATCTTAGTCCGACAAATATGACAATAACAACGGCCGCTTGCATGTTCTGCAAAAAAATGTGCTTTGTTGTGTATCTGACGGACAAACACCAAACCAGTTCCACATCACGGAAGTTGCACCATTTTTACAAACCAATTCTGGTTCATCTGTTTCACTCAACAATCGGCCATGTGCGTATGAAAACAAAGGCACTGCGCATGCGCGCTTTACTCCCATTCTATCGCGATATTTCATTTTCCTATCGTTGCCTAACATTATACCGGTATTACCGTGAACGGTATAATATGGCCCAGCCCTAATCAAAGTATCTCTGGCGCTGGGAAAAAGAACCGAAGAAGCTTGAAAATCCTGCTGTAGACATTTTGGAGTGGATATGACCGACATGCTGGTGTGACAGTAGTAAACAGTGGCCTGTTGAGTTTTCTGTAGTGAAGATGGAGGCGTCTCTGATCACACAGCAACTGTGATCAGTTCCCATGAAAAGAAATGAGATGAGACAGAACAAAGTGAGTCACTGTGACAGACGAGCGTGCTGTGGAAGCACTCGTCTTTAAATGCACAAATGCACACGCGTATTTATATAAATCAGCTAAAGTGCACACAGAAGCAGTGTGTCAGAGTCGACAGAAGTGCAAGGACTCACACTGTGCTTCCTCCTAGTTTCATATCAGCAGCCGCGCAAGTCTCGGCTTGTAGTGAAACACAAGCTGGAGCTGCTTTCCTTACAGCCTCCTCCCACTAATGGCTTCTCTCAAACTAAGAGGTGGCTTTTTGTTGGAAAAGAGCTACTTTTAGAGTGTTTACAGTCACTCGGGTGAACCACGCTGAAAGGCGGGCTGAAGAAACACAGAAAGATGGCGGGTTTAACTCCTTTCTGCAGTTGCTGTTTTGGGCCTGCTTCTGCCTGTTCTCAAACCTCTATTTAATACTTAATCACACCTGATTCATACAACACACAGATGAAGAAGAGATTTGAAACATCACATCATAAAGCATCATTATAATTTTGTATGGTGCTGAAAAAGTATAAGGCACATTTTCAAAAGCTTCCTCGTGGAAGATGTTGCACATGGTTGTGATCAAGGAAGAGGGACTGAAACAGTTATAAAGGATAAAGAAAAAGAAAATGTGGTATATCTAATTGAACGTGAGATAAGATTTATTAATATGACACGCTCAGGGAGGGGCTGCATATGTATGGTTGCAGGTATTTGTTTTAGGGTAGATTATATCACTTGTGTCCAGGAACTGAAAGGTGAAGGAAGGTGATTTTCAAACCAAACCAACCAGTCAGTCTGCTTTCAAATGTGGTGGGATCAACAGCAACTACCAAACCGTGTGTGTTTGTGTCTGTTTGTGTGTTTGGGGTGTTAAACATCCCTTAACTGCCAGACAGTTAAAAGATAAACAGAATGACATAATGTTTAGTTCTGAGGAATGACAAAATTTTAACCGCAGATTTTATTTATTTATTTTTTAAATCGCAATCATCCACAGCAATAACACGTAACTGATTTTGCTTTCATTTTATGCGCTTACAAATCCTCTTTTGTACCGTTCCTGATATAATTGCTATATATAAAAGTTCTAGCACTCAGGGTGAAAGTGTTTGGGAAAAATCTGAGAACTTGAAGGGGATTTCTGTTTAAAGATGATTCCAGGAAAGAGGAAGAGAGTAGGGAGATGATTTTTTTCAGTAATAAAACTGATTCTTTCTGGTCACCACTGTACAGTTGTGAGAATGGCATGAATATTAGTTTTCACAAAGTCTGTTTATGTGAAGAGTCAATATTTGCAGTGTTGGCCCTTCTTTTTCAAGAACAGTTGGCCCTGAGATGCTGTCAATCAACTTCTGGGCCAAATCTTGGCTGATGGCAACCCATTCTTCCATAATCAAAGTTTGGAGTTTGTCAGAATTAGTGGGTTGTTGTTTGTCCATCTGCCTCTTGAGGATTGGCCACAAGTTCTCAATTGGCTTAAGGTCTGGGGAGTTTCCTGGCTATGGACCCAAAATTTCAATGTTTTTTTTCCTAAGCTACTTAGTTATCACTTTGGCATTATGGCACGGTGCTCCATCGTGCTGAACCATTGTTCCTTACCAAACTGTTCTTGGATGGTTGGAAGAAGTTGCTGTCGGAGGATGTTTTGGTACCATTCTTTATTCATAGCTGTGTTCTTTGGCAAAATTGTGGGAAAGCGGCCCCACACATGAATAGTCCCAGGATGCTTTACTGTTGGCATGAGACAGGGCTGATGGTAGCGCTCACCTTTTTTTCCCCAGACATCCTTTTTTCCAGATGCTCCAAACTTCTTTATCAGAAAAAACGACTTTACGCCTGTCCTCAGCAGTCCACTCGCTGTACTTTTTTTACAGAATATCAGTCTGTCCCTGATGTTTTTCTTTTTGTTTGTTTGTTGAAGAGAAGTGGCTTCTTTGCTGCTCTTCTTGACACCAGGCCATCTTCCAGAAGTCTCGGCCTCACTGTGCATGCAGATGCACTCACACCTGCCTGCTGCCAGTCCTGAGCAAGCTCTGCACTGGTGGCACTCAGATCCCGCAGCTGAATCATCTTTAGGAGCCAGTCCTGGTGCTTCTTGACTTTCTTGGGCACCCTGAAGCCTTCTTCACAACAACTGAATCTTTACCCCTGAAGTTCTTGATGATCCGATAATGGTAGATTTACGTGCAATCTTAGTAGCAACAACATCCTTGCCTGTGAAGCCCTATTTATGCACCGCGATGATAGCTGCATGTGTTTACTTGCAGATAACCATGGTTAACAGGAAGAACAATGATTTCAAACATCACCCTCCTTTTTAACACATCCACTCTGCTATTCTAACTCAGTTAGCATGACATAATCTCCAGCATGCATTCCCACAAAAGATCCACGATCTAATTATTTTGCCTTCTCAATAACTAATAATAATAGGCTTAAAGTTATGACTGTTTTCTACAACAGTATCAGAGCTGCAGCATCATCTGGTGGCAGATGGCCACGGCCACATAACATGTGACAATTTAATGACCTTGGCAATCAATTAAAATATTAACACTTAGATTCACCGAGTTGTACGTCCTGTACCTTCTAGTGACAATAACGATAATTAGTCCTCTAGTGATGGGCTAATGTATAAGGTGATCAGTTCAATTCAGTTTCATGTTCTTTGTTGGCTGCTCTACTTGTCAGCAGCCGTGCACTGATATCTAGCCCGAGAGCTAACATGGCATGGAGGAAACAATCAGCAGAGGGTCATCAGGATCCAGCTCCACGGTTAAGTGTAAAAAATGTTGACTTACTCATAAGCCCTGTACCTCACTGAAAAAGGGACCTGGAGGTATTCCTTCAACACCGGTGTCTAAATGGTCCTCGGCTATGGAGCGCTCGTTTTGTAATAAATGTATCACTAATATACAAACATGTTTATATCTGGAAGGCTTGAATCAGAGGTGTACAATGTATGATGGGGCTATGAATTATTCAGTTAATTTCTTCATCAATTAATCATCTTCTCCTCATATTACTACATAGATGCAGAAAAACACTGTAGCTGTCTCTGTGCTGCTGTGTGGTTGTGTTACTGTCCTACAGTGGACACACTGATGAGCTTTTTGGTATTAATGCTCTGCCTGTCTGCTGTGGGTTTTATGTGTGTGAGCATGTGCTTCCCACCACATACCCAGCTCTAGACAATACACATTTCTGCAGTGTTTGGCAGTTTTTTTTAGTGGACAGACACGAACACACAGGCACGCACACAAAGAGCTTTACAATATGTGTGTAAACTGACAGCAACAACCTCCCTGCGTTTGTCAGGTGTACTGTGCAAATTTTTATATGGAGTTAAAAAGTTCAAATTGTTCTCCACTTGTACTTAAATGCATTTGCACATAGAAGCATGTTCATCAGTATATCTGCGATTTATTCTGTTAATAGGCAGTTTTTTTTGTTGACCATCAACCCTAACGGAGTGAGACATTCTCTGACCATCAGCAGGTTGGATTGCCATATCTCAGCATTTTTTATTGCACTGTGGTTACTTTCCAAGTGTGTACATGAAAGGTGGAGGAAGTCCCAGAGCACAGACCAAGTTACCAATCAAAAGTGACTACAATAATAATAATAATGATAATAGTTTTTTTTTTTCATTTTTTGTTTAATAGCCAACCCAACTGAAATCATGCCTTTAAATTATGTAGATCAAATTTTAGTTGGGACATTCACTATTTGCAGCAAGATGCTTTTGGAAAATTAGCTGCACAATACACAGTTAATAAATGCTTGTTTTCTGTTGCTATATGAATGCAGTTTATTTATTTCTACTAATATTTCTTTACTTTAGACTTTTCTTTGAGGAGGAATTTGAGAAGTTTGTAGTGGTGCAACTGCCCAAACTTTAAGCCACGATTGTATTTTTTATCCTAAAACTGCTGCATGAGAAGCGCTGTCACTGAACTGGTGACGTTCAGGGTGTACCCGCCTATCGCTATAATGTCAGCTGGAATAGGAGCAGATGCAGAGTGACTGGGGGAAAAGAAAATGAATACAGTAAAACAGCAGTCCGGGGTTTGCAGAGGTCTTAGATGCTGAAATTATTTACAGGGAATTTTTTTTTCTTTCCAATTTAAGTATGTTTTCCATATTTGTTGAAGAAATCTGTCAACACGACGTGTACTTATAGTCAGGTCTATTTATTTCACCAGATACCAGATGTAACGCAGAACGGGTCCTGACCCCGGGTCTGTAAGCAAAACTCTAAAGGGCCCTCCGACCTGACCAAAGAGCCATTTGCCATTGTCGCAGGGAGGACAGGTTTACTCGATCGCTCTTCCCGCAGTTTACTCTCATGGTGATTTTTCTTTTTTTCTGAAGAAAACAATATTTTTTTTCTTTTTCTCATAGAAACTGTAAACAATGATGTGGGGTCCTTGTATAATTTGTGGGCAACTTGCTTATTGATCTGACTATGCAATATTTTACCAGTCAATAGACCAACAAGCTGCCATGTTGGCCCGATAGTGGTTTACAATATTATAGAAGTCATTAATGATACAGAAAGAGTGCAATAAAGGTTTGAAGGATGCAGCTGTGTGTGTGTCTGTGTGTGTTTAATGTGTGTAGATGGATGCATAATGTGTGCCTGAGGCATGATTTATCCCCCATGACATTACCACCCTCACTTCCTATACCTCAGTGCTGTTCCTTCCCTTTCAGGAAGCGTTGGATTTCCAGGAATGTGTTGGGATGTGGGGTTAGAGGAGGCACTGTCTGCTCAGTGTTCGCGCCACACCTGAACGTAGTGACAGCTGTGACGGAAACACACACCCTCAGATCCTCAAACACTTTTATATTTGGAGGACAGAGTAACCACAGCAGAGTGGTCTTTTGAAAGTGTCAAAAAGCACAATTTTAATTAACACATTTTAACAATTTAGGGAACCAAAAGACAGAAGTGCATGCTTTCCTTCCTTGTGATTAGATGCCTTAACATTACCCCTCACTGTGAGTTTCACCTTCAGCCGCCTCCTATTGATTTGTTCTCAGAGGACTCTGAGAGGGAGGACCAGCGGCTCATGCATATAGAATGAGGCAGTTAAAGAAGCACTTAATGGAGCATTTAATGGTTTTCTCTCTGAGAAATGAAGAGCTACAGAGACGCCAGTCGGAGAGAGTGAGGAGCTCAGGGACATCAGAAAAGAGCTCAGTGGACTGAGATGGAAAGTGCAATCTAACAGGACCGAGTCCAGGTTCTGTCAGCTTGGATCAGCGCATGGATGGGCAAGATTTTTGGAAACTGGTTTCACCTGATATATTGACAGCTCCTCAGAATATTTATCAAGTTTTTTTTAAATCATCCATCCAAAATGGTGATGTGATCCATCAGCTACTGCAACCTTCCCTTCTCTTACTCTGAAAGTTCAGCTGCTGCCAGTCTTCAGTGTCATTCAGCTGTGTTGAGTCTCTTGTCTTGTGGTCATTGTTCTCATCTGGAGAACCACTGCATGAAAGTTTAACATCCGTCTAACATCAGCCAGCAGCAAGTGCTGAGCCTTTTCTCATGCTGCTACGCTGTGTTCACAGAGTCTGCTTACATATCTTAGCATGCCTCCATACTACCACCACGAATGTAGGTTAATTCTGAGGGGAAGGATGATCTGATATCGTCGTGTTGTTCCCAGGTCATCATGAAAATCTTGTTCCAGGTTCAACATTGCAAGTGACCAATCACATTGTTGTGAAGTTATTCTTTTGCGCGCCAAGCCATTCGTGCATTTATGAAATTCCAGTGTTGCAAGGACTATATCAGTTCTGCTTACCGTTTATTAAAGGGTTAGGGTCAGGGTCCGTTGATCGGCGGACAGAGGCGGTTTCTCGCAGCTTAAGTACAGTTTTTTTTTACGGCGGTTTTTCCCGAAGTCGCAAAAGTCTGACATCACAACATTCTGATTGGTCACTTGCAACTGGAACAACATTTAGTATGATGATCTGGGAACAACACCAACACGACGATATCAGATCGTGCCTGAGGGGAAACACTGTCGTGTTTACTAAGTTAAAGGAAAGACAGTGGCTTGATGCCTTGCCTGAATACGTGTGTGTGTGTTTGTGAGAGAATATTGGGCAAAAACACTGAGACATAGAAAAAAGCACTTCTATGAAAAAACAACAACTTCATTAATGGTGGAAAAAAGATTCCTGATGAAGTAATAACGTCTTAGTTACAACTAACAGCGGTTTAGGAAGGATCTCATCAGAGGAGGCCATGACATATGGAACACTTGATCCCTGAGCACACCTGACACCTACCTATGAGTAAGGATATAACTTCAGGCTGTGACATCTTTTTACACATTGAAACTGTCACACTGATGTCACATATTACATCATCTCTGAGAAATTCTGTGTAATTGTACAAAAGACAGCAAACTCAGACAAAGTTCTAAAATGAGGTCAAGCTAACATTGAAGTTAGATCTGCCCAAACTAGGGATGTTCCTGGTGACTAATTTCTTACTCCATTATGAACATTATATGTTATACTCCAGACAAATGTAGAAGTGGATAGGAAAATTGATAGATCACTTCTGGATACATCAGCTTTTTTAATATAAGATAAAGAATAGAATAAACATAATGTCTTATTATCTCTCAGGTTTGCCACCAAGGACCTACTGTTCTAGGTTACTCAATTTTACAATCTCTTTTTTCCCACCTATTTTACAAAGTTGTTTGTCTACTGTGGTAGCCGTGGCAATGTCACTATTATCAATTAATTACTCATTAATAGTGATGATAATGGTGAACTGTATGGCTGTGTTTTATTTTATTATTGTAAGTGTAGTTAATGACAAAGATGTCCAGAGGCTTGCAGACCTTGCAGAGCTGTAAGTGTCTTTGCACTAGCTTTGCTCTTAGTCAGTGGAGCAAAAGCTAACCTGAAGATGGGTGGAGTTGTGATAATGATACTGTAAGGCGGGGAAATGAGGGTGGAGATGCTGGTTTTCTCACCAGCACAGAGGAGGGAAGTAACTGCTCCCCACTACATTGTGTTCAGGAGGCAGTGCCTTGGAGCTTTTCCTGTTAAGGAAGCCCAGTATCTCCCCACCCCCTCACCACAACTGTAAAGCGTAGCCGCAGCTACAGCTGGACTTATATAATTATTACTTTATGGCTGCCTAATGCAATGCTGATTTTTTTTTTTTTGTTCTCCTAGTGAAGTAAAACACAGCAAACATAAATTTAACAATAACACTGGAGGGTCACATACTTGCTGGCAGCTCTGAGAGGCTATCATTGGAGCTAAATGCTAACTTCTGTAAACTAACACAGTCCTTTTGTGGCCCACATGTGCTGCGCTTCCTGTGAGCAGCCTTTTGGACATTTACTGATAACGAAATTGAAATATACTTTTTCCACTTTGTGTATGATACCTCGGCTTTGGGTGTCCACTAATATCATCGCTCTGAGCAAGAGACTAGCAATGCTTTGCTCTTTAATTTAGCATTGATTGGTTATTAAAAGGCCCTGCGACAGACTGGTTATCTGGATGATATGAGGAAAGCCTTCGATGTGCAGTTGCATTATTCAGAACACCAGTGACAGTGACTTACAATGTTGCTTAAGCAAAAGTCATTGAACTCGGTTTAGTTGAAATCATGCGATACACTGTAGCCCCTCTGTTTTAAGGTGGTCTTTGGTATCAAGGCCCTCTTGTGTTATAACATTAAGGTCAGAACTTCCCAGTCAAAGACTCTGGGAGTCTGTGACAGGTTAATATTTCACAGATCAAACAATTATTTCATTAATGGTGGGAAAATATTTTAAGTAACCATTAGTTACGGCTCTAACAGAAAGGATTAGGAAGGGTCAGGAGGGCATGACTTGTGGGACACTCGATCACTGAGCATATAAGGAAAAGGTTTTTGCTTTTGATACCTGACACTTACCCGTAAGCCAGGATTTGACTTGAGGCTGTATCATCGCTTTACACATTGCTTGACACTGATGTCATACATTACATCATGTTTTAAGCATTTTTCCCCTCTTCTTCTTTCATGTTCACGTTTTGTCCTGTAGTCTACTATGTGCTTGCGATTACGGCAGTGCAGCATGTGTGTGGTCACATCTTGTGCGCCTGTGACTGAATTAGATCTTTTGAGGCTTTCTTCTATCAGTGTTTGTCATCTGCTGCTGCGCGCTGCACAGATCAGACGTGTCTCTGAAGCTGCTCTGTGGAGCTGAAAATACAAACACACTGACAGACCAAAGACCAGCCTCAGTCAGCTCATGTAAACCTGCTTCTCCTCCTTCAGCACATGGATTTATTACCTCAGGTTTGGCAGGGTTAGCTACCACCCTTCACTGATTCATGAATGGCGGTTGCAGATGTTAATGTTAACATTTAGACATGTACAGCAAAACAGAATGATTTTTTTTTTAAAGCTTTTGCTGCTCATTTAAAATCTTCCGCTAAAGAAATTCCAGAGAAGTGCAATGTACTAATGGTCCACATTTGCTGCAGGTGAAACACTGTCTTGCTGTGTGGTGTCCTGGAGTAACACTTACACCCCCACCCCAGCAGTCATGACATGGGAAGGTCCAAGGAAAATACCTAATTATTTGAACCACTCGTCTGCATCAGGACGTCCCCACCTGCATTCTTGTTGGATAGTGTGCCCCTCTGAGCGGTCTCACTAGATAACCTTGGAAGGGAACAAATTTCCTTCCTCAGGCCTTTTGCAATCTGAAGGTCACTTCCTTCTGTTCTCTGCTGCACAGTGCACCGTGTGATTACACGTATAAACTGTGTCTGTCTGTGTGTTAATTATTGTGAGCTCACTAAATCATCACTCTGCTATAGTGTCATTGTTATGCTTAGGGATACGCTCAGTTCTGGTTTTATACCAGTGGTCAGCTGAGAGAAACTGCTTCTTTTGTATTTAGTTTGTTTAGCTTCACATTGACTAATCACACCTCATCCAGCTCACTTACAGCAAGCTTTTTGTATTGAAGAGCAATAACATAACCTGACAGTTACAGATGAGCCTGGTGCCCCTATTCTTAATGGTCTCCTCTGGACCAGTTAAAGGGGGTGTCTTATATATTTTTTTGTCTTTTTTTATGTTTTCTGCTCTCACTGAGTCTGACCTTTTGGCTTACAGGATCTACTTGTACATACTCTAATCTTATTATTAGAAATGCTGACTATGTTTAATAGGACCTACAACCCTGGGGCAGCACACACATGAAGAATCAGTCAAGCGATGGTGGCATTCGTCTTCCTCCGATGGTGCCTCTGGAAGTAGACAGACGTAACCTTCATCACCAAATCCGCTGGTGCCGCACACTGGTATTGCCCATTCTTCTCTATGGATCCGAGATCTGGGTCATCCTCTACCACGACCTCAACAAGCTCGAGGTCTTCCAAATGCGTGTTTGCGTTAGATTCTCCAAGTGTCCCTCCGCGATCGTCTCAGCAACAGTGCAACACGTAGTCAATGTCACCAGGAGCCCTCAATAGAAGAGGTGATGGAAAAGCAATGATTGCAATGGTTTGACCACGTCTGCCGCATGAGCAGCCGTCGCTTGCTATATCGCCCTACTCTGCAGCAGCACCTCGCCCACTGGAGAATCAAGCATGGCATGCCCAAGAAGAGTTGGATCAAGCAAATTGAAAACAATCTTAAACAACGACGTCTAACCCTCAAGCAAGCAAAGGTCAAGTCCAGAGATTGCAAGGCCTGGAAGTGCATAGTTGACTGGGATGGAAACCGTACGGCACCCCCTGCCAACCGTCAACCAGGGACAAAAGAAGAAGAAAGATACACGCATGAACTACTTTGTTAGGTACACCTGTTCAATTCAGTGTTAATGCAAATACCTAATAAGCCAATCAGATGGTAACGTAGTTCATTTTGACATGCAGACATGGTCAAGATGACCTGCTGAAGTTCAAACAGAACAGCAGAAAGGGAGAAAAAGGTGAATTAAGTGATTTTTGAATGTGTTATGATTGGTGCAGCTGCTGGGATTTACACTAGTAAACCTTTACAGAGAAAAAAGAAGCGAAATATCCAGTGAGCAGCAGTTCTCTGAGCAAAAAATGCTTTTAGAAATGTTAAATATTGTTCTGTTAATTGTCCCTGAGGTTAAAGAGGAATGGAAAGACTGGTTCAAGCTGATAGGAAAACAACAATAAGTCAAATGACCACTCGTTACACCCAAAGTATGCAGAAGATCATCTCTGAAAACGCTCTACGCTGAAGCAGATGAGAGATTCACATCATTAATGTTCACAGTGTGTGAATGTGTATGTGAATGGGTGGATGACTGGATATGTAAAGCGCTTTGGGGTCCTTAGGGACTAGTAAAGCGCTATATAAATACAGGCCATTTACAGGCCATTTACATCATTAATGTGCGGTTCACAAATCTGCTGAAACGGTGATACTGTCATGTCAATATGGAACAGAATGTGGGAGGACTAATGTCTCTAGCACCTTGTTGAATCCATGGCACAAAGAATTAAGACAGTTATGAAGGTGCAACCTGGTATGAAGCGTCCAGAGAGTGTATACGAGAGAAAACGAGGTGAAGCATGCGTGGTCCCCTTTCAGACGATTATTTGGACACCAGTGCAGTTCTGCTTTTTGTTCATGTAGATCTGACACCTTCTGCAGTTTGTAGTCTGTTATATGGTGCCACAGTCCATATAGCACTCTAGTTTATAAAAAGAAAATTAACATATTCAGTGGAGTGGTGGCACAATGGATTGCACTGTTGCCTCACAGCAAGAAGATCCTTAGTTCAATTCCACCATCAGTCTTTCTGTTTGGAGTTTGCATGTTCTCGGGTACTCCGGCTTCTTCTCACAGTCAAAAGACGTGCAGTTAGTGGGGATAGGGTTAATATAGGTGTGAATGTGAGTGCAAATGGTTGTCTCTATGTGTTAGCCCTGCGACATACTGGCAACCTGTCCAGGGTGTACCCTGCCTCTCGCCCCAAGACAGTTGGGATAGGGACCCTGAAAAAGTCATTCAGTGAAGTGTGACCTATTGTGATCCAATTAAATTTTCGTGAAATTTTAAAAATGTGTACTGTAGGGCTGCCACGATTTGTCGACTAGTCACGATTACGTCGACTATCAAAATCGTCGACGACTGATTTAATAGTCGACGCGTCGTTTGAAACTTTGTACGATCACAAAAGAGGCAGGAATAAGTGGCAGGATTTAAGAGTGTAATAACGGACTGAAACAGAAGATGGCAGCATTGCATGTACAAGGATGTCAGCTACCGTTAAACCCCGAAGAAGAAGAAGAAGAAGCAGCTGTGTCCCAGAATTCATAGCGCGGCCCAGCGCAGTTTCCAACAATGGCGGCAGCTAGTTAGTTTTAATATTACTCTTATTATTCTTTCTGGGTCACAAAATAAACGTTTAACATATTTTCAGGCGAGAATGTAGCTGTGTAAACTTCAAATATCTGCTCAGTTTATCAGGACACCACATATTTTAAAAAGCGCTCCGACGTTTTCGGAGACGTCTGTTACCCGCTAGCTCGTTAGCGAGCCGGAGGCTAGGCTCACTAGCGCTGTGAGAACACCGGACTCCCCGCAAATCGTTTTCAAACCCACCGCTGTCTTTCGCTACTCAGGTTAAATATATATGAGTCACTTAGATAACTTAAAATGTTATTGTTTGGCTTTTTTTTTTAGTATTTTATTTGTTCCTGAGTAAATCGGTTTGTCTGAGATTAAAGTTATAGTTTTTACACAGCTGAATAAACGTCAAGCAGACAGCTGATTATCAGAAGTGTGAGATGCTCCAGAATATACTCCAGTGTCCTGTTATATTTTAGATAGCAAGGAGTTTATTAAACTTCACCGAAACAATCTGCAAATTTCATTAAAATTTAATAAACTATCATCTTGTCTTTATTTTTAGTTAGCACAGACCTTAAACACTTAAAGCTGTAAGCTAATGATAGTTATATAAGAGCAGATGCTGCTGGTGCAATAAGCTGTAGTTTTACGTCTAATGGATGATGATCTGATTAGTCGACTAATCGCAAAAATAATCGGTGACTAGTCGACTATCAAAATAATCGTTTGTGGCAGCCCTAGTGTACTGCATAATAAAAAAATGAAATTGCATCCCAGCTTTAAAACAAAATGAGACCACCTTGTGTCTTTCTAAATCAGAGATGTACAGTTTTGGTCTGTCCTGACAGACGCTTTGAATAAATAAAGAGGAACTCTCTCATCCCTCCAAATGTAGGCCAGATTCACCCCCAAAACCAACACACACACACCTCTCTCTATCTCCCACTTAAATCCTCTTGGCATCATACTGTCATCCAGACACATACACACACATCCATATCAATAACCAGTTCACTGTGATGAGCGCACACACTTTCCATACCCCTCTGCTTCAGGCTTATCCTAATTCACCATGAAGCACATCCCAGCATACATAAATAAGCGTTCACATATGCTCAAACACATACGCACACACATGCATGAAATAAAATAAATCCACATCCCGTCTGATAAAGAGCTTGTAGCATTAAGTCACATAACGTAAAGTCTGCTTGGATATAAACTTGACTGTTTGGCTCTCTCACCTGTCCAAGTGTTACAGTAGGTGAGGCGTTTGTGATGTTTGTGGATGCTAGAGTTATATTAATGATTCTTTATTTCTGACTAGTGTTGTTGTTGTAATGTCTGTGGGCTTCATCTTTTCCTCGTTTGAGGTTGATGCTAAGAGAGTGTTTCATTTTTTCGCCTCTGTGCAGACTTTGACAGACAGGATTGTCGAGTTGGTGGGTTTTTTGTGGCGTGCCAGCCAATCAGTGTCTGGGCAATTAAATTATTTAGGAAAGCTTTGAATGTCTGAAGGAGGAGTTATGAAGGGTACCCCGGAGAATTAACATGCTGTACCAACTAAAAGCAGCACCTTTTCCAAGCTGAAAACGGCATCATTAAGCTAATGATGCTAACTAAGGAAATCAGTTTTCTGTGAGGGACAGAGCCCCTCCCTGGACGCTCCCTGCAGTTGTAGTATTTTGAATTTGAAGGCTTCATAACCTAACATTTCTACAATGCCAGGAATCATGTCTGTGTGTCAGTGTGCCAGGGTTTTGGTGGGAGTGGGTGCTGTTTTGTAAGCATGCCATCCCCTGCAGCCCTGCCAGTGGCCACACACACACACACACACACACACACACACACACACACACACTTGGCCTCACAGTTTAGTGATATGCCGACAGCAGAGAAAGATGTGGGTCAGTAGTGGGGGGTTTGTTGTTGCATTTGATGATGATGATGAGTGTGAGTGTGCGTGTGTATGTATATGTGTTGACAGTGTGCCTGGTGGGTTGCCAGTTTGAGGAAACTCCCCCTCACTAATCCTGTTAATGTCCCTGCCTGCCAGCTCTCTTCCCCTTCTTCCTCCATGTTCCTTTTTTCTCGCTATTTTTAAAGGTAACATTTTTTCCCCTCGCCATCTCTCACACTGTCTGAGTTCATCTTTACTGTAAAATCTCCGCTTCTATCTCTCTCCTCCCTTTTTTGTAAAACAAGTAAAACCTCTCTTTTTTTGATTGTTCGAGACTTTCAGTGTTTATCTGGGTTTTTTTTATTCTGTTCTATGTATTTTTTTTTAAGTGTAGGGTCTGTTTTTGACTTATTGAAACAAATTTGAGTGGGTTTTTGTGTCTGAAGCTTCTCCATGAAAATAATTTGCACATCTTGGCTTTCAAATGAGAAACTTTGGTAGGAAAAAATAATAATACACAATGAATGACAACTGTTGGACAGTTTGTTTCTTGAAATCAGTGAAATTTCAGCATTGGTTTGGATTTAAAAAAAAGAGTCACATACAGTGTATTTGTAATCATCACTGACTGTCACTTTTACTCCCCTGTCTGCCCTGACAATAATCACACCAACTCCCTAAATCTAAATACTAATCTGTGATTGTCAGCTGGTCACTGGGTCAGACAGACAGATCCCCCAGCTTCTCTCACACACACACACACACACACACACACACACAAAAGCTCAGAGGCGGTACATTTTCCTACTGGTCTGTGCAAAAGAGGTGTTGTACTTAGTCCAAACTATACTGATTAAAACAGGCTAGCGTCTTGGAGTGTATATATTGCCTCGGCTTTGTGTTAACATGTGAACTTACATAGATATGACTGAATGTGAGCATAGTAACTAGGGCTGCCACGATTAGTCGACTAGTCACGACTACGTCGACTATCAAAATCGCCGACGACTGATTTAATAGTCGACGCGTCGTTTGAAGATTTGTAAGATCACAAAAGAGGCAGGAATAAGTAGTGGGACTTAAGAGTGTAATAACGGACTGAAACAGAAGATGGCAGCACTGCATGTACAAGGATGCCAGCTGCCGTTAAACCCCGAAGAAGAAGAAGCTGTGTCCCAGAATTCATAGCGCAGCCCAGCTCAGTTTCCAACAATGGCGGCAGCTAGTTAGTTTTAATATTACTCTTATTATTCTTTCTGGGTCACAAAATAAACGTTTAACATATTTTCAGGCTAGAATGTAGCTGTGTAAACTTCAAATATCTGCTCAGTTTATCAAGACACCACATATTTTCAAAAGTGCTCCGACGTTTTCGGAGACGTCTGTTACCCACCAGCTCGATAGTTAGCCGGGATTCAAGGCTCACTAGAGCCCATGAGAACACCGGACTCCCGGCAAATCGTTTTCAAACCCACCGCTGTCTTTCGCTACTCCGGTTAAATATATATAAGTCACTTAGATAACTTAAAAATGTTATTGTTTGGCTTTTTTTTGTATTTTATTTGTTCCTGAGTAAATCGGTTTGGCTGAGATTAAAGTTATAGTTTTTACACAGCTGAATAAACGTCAAGCAGACAACTGATCATCAGAAGTGTGAGATGCTCAAGAATATACTGCGGTGTCCTGTTATATTTTAGATAGCAAGGAGTTTATTAAACTTCACCGAAACAATCTGCAAATTTCATTAAAATTTAATAAACTATCATCTTGTCTTTATTTTTAGTTAGCACATACCTTAACCACTTAAAGCTGTAAGCTAATGATAGTTATATAAGAGCAGATGCATGCTGGTGCAATAAGCTGTAGGTTTTACGTCCAATGGATGCACGATCTGATTAGTCGACTAATCGCAAAAATAATCGGTGACTAGTCGACTATCAAAATAATCGTTTGTGGCAGCCCTAATAGTAACATAAAACTTTCCTTCTCTTTGTTGCTAAGCTGCAGTTGGGACAAACTTGCAATGTCCCTCCCTCGGTCAAAACACGGCAGGAGTTTATTAGGAATGCACCAATAGTGAGATTATAGGCCAGTAGCGATCTAAACAATAATTTGATCAATAGGGGAGGTGTCATGTTTCAGTTGTTTTATTTGGTTTTCGTTGCTTTTACACCCCCCTTTGATTTGACTATATTTAGTGTGCCAGTATCAATAGAGGGCATATGAATAGGTGCATTCATAGGATTTGGCCTCTATTTACACTAATGTGACACTGATGATATCAGACAAACAGTATCGTATATTCTGAACTCAGGATAACCGACTATGCCAAAGGTAGTACTTTGGTCTCAACAGTTAAACAGGAAGTGTCATCACCCAGTAAGTAGGGCACAGTGGTTAAAAAGACTTACTTTAAATGACTCCATTTGGTGCGCTAGAGAATCTGTAATATTACAGAACTGACAGTGGACACAGAAGGTCAAACTTGCATGTAAATGTTGCTAATTCACAAATCATTTCACTTCACTGCTCGACTATTAACATTACAACATGGACTGTGTCATATTATTTTTCTAAGGACTTAATTATGTAATACTGTGGACCCAAGTTAGGTCAGTGTGTGTGTGTGTGTGTGTGTGTGTGTGTGTGTGTGTGTGTGTGCTTGTTCGTACATGATAAAGCAGCAGACTTTGGGTGTTTTCCCCTGGTCCTACTTTTCCTTCCAGATAGGCATAGAAGCGAGACGGCAAGCGCCGAAGCAGCAGGACGATGAAACATTGTCCCCCACTGTCGCATGAGTGAATTATGGCACAAAAAAATAAAACACACAGATTGTTGTTTTTAGGTCTGCTTTGTCCTTAAAAGGAATTAAGCCCTTGCCTGTGTGTATGTGCTGGTAAGCCCTTTTGCACGCTGAACATGACTGTTCTCAGAGTTGATGTGGGTAGATGTTCATTTGGACTGCTTGGGCTCTGTTATGTAACAGTCGTTTCAGTTGTTCTGGAGAACAAAACATAGAGATTCAGAGACAAATGGAGCAAGGGGAACGGGTGACCAGGCAGGAGGGGGAGTGGCATGGACCCTCAAACAAAGTCTCATTTCCTTTTTCTTTTTAATGCGTGAACACATTCTCTCAGTCACCAAATCCCTTAAGGAGGATCCAGCTGAAAAGCCAAAATTACTCTTCAGGAGATTTGTTTTCACTGTAACCTTAAGGGGACTTCTCAGTTAATTTTTAAAATGGTGGGAAGTGACAGCAGGGAACAATGATTTTATATGTGAATCTTCCATTGATTTGGTGCTGCATGTTTGTGTCCTGGGCATCATAATAGGAAATATTTATGGACTTTGGCACCACCATTGCTGTTATTTCCTTGATTTCTATTTACATAGATGAATGCAGCTTCCATAATATGTTGAAGGATGCAAACAGGAAGTTTACATCCTGTTGTTTCAGTAGGTACTGCTCGGTCTTTCCTTTTTCAGTGTTTTTGCATGCATATCATTTTAGCAGCGAGAACGTGATTTGTGTTGCAGGGTGTAAAAGTACAAGTGCAAATTCTGAGCGCACTATTAAAGAAGTGAAAAACAAAAGAAAAATGACAAAAAAGAAACTCTGTGAACCAATAAGGTTAGTCCATTTATCTAGATGAGCAGCAGTGGAAAGTCGCAGTTCTATGCAGAGACGGCACACAGATTTGCAGACTGTTGTCTACATACTTTAGCTCAGTGAAGCTCTCTTAGGACAAGCAAGGCAAGCAGGGCTTGCATCAACTCTGCTTGCCTTTCTGTAAAGTCACAGCACACGACTGCTTTAGGTGTTTACCGTCACCAGCGGGCACTGTCAGAAATATGTGGGACAGCCACGGTTTAAAGTCGGCAGGAACAAACAGTGGTCTGGAGTCTTCAGTTCACAGGTACAAAAATCTGATATTAGATCAAACAAGCTGATTTTTTGTGTGCTGCAGCACATGAAGTGGGGCCATCATGAGCCATAGGCTTACTATCCTATCCTCATCCATACAACTGTCAGTGAAGTTGTGGTTGTGGAACTTATGCATAAACATATCCAGCCGTCATCTTGTTTGGACTTTATGCCATAGGTAAGTCACTTGAAAATGACCTTTCTGAATAGGGCTGAACGATATATCGCATTTGCGATAATATCGCGACATGATCAAGTGCAATTTTCTAACCGCAAAGGCTGCGATTATACTCTGGACATGTCCAAATTCATGGGCTGCATCCTCCTGAGGCCGCATTTGTAGACCGATTACGTCACAGCGACGCGCCGAAGGCTGTCCAAATTACTACCATATCCCAGAATTCATAGCGCGGCCCAGCCAAACTCCAGTTTCCAGCAATGGCGGCCGCTACTGAGTTTTAAAATTACTCATACTAATCTTTCAGGGTCACAAAATAAACTTTTAACATATTTTCAGGCGAGAAAGTAGTTGTGTAAACATCAAATATCTGCTCGGTTTATCAAGATATCCCATATTTGCAAAAGTGCTTCGACGTTTTCAGAGGCGTCTGCTACCCACCAGCTCGACAGCTAGCCGGGAGCTCGAGGGTTACTGATGCGGCCGAGAACGGCACAACTCCCGGCACATCATTTTCAGATCACCGCGGAGTTTCGCTGCTCGGGTTAAACGTAATATATAATTCACTTAGACAACCTAAAAATGTTATTGTTGGGCTTTTTTCAGTGTTTTGTTTGTTCGTGAGTAAATCGGTTTGGCTGAGATTAAAGTTATTAGATTAGATAAAATAAAACTTTATTAATCCCCCGGGTGGGTTCCTCCTTGGTTTTCACACAGCTGACTAAACGTCAAACAGAAAACTTATTAAACAGAAGTATGAGACAGTCGAGAATTTACGCCAGTGTCTGGTTATATTTTAGATAGCAAGAAGCAGACGGCCGAGTTTATTAAACTCCACCGAGACAGCGGTGACGCTAATCAGAACTAGCGTCACCGGACATTAAAGAAACTGATGGACATTATGGACAATGCCAGACATCCTCTGCACACGGCCATTAACAACCAGAAGAGTCTGTTCAGTGACAGGTTGCTTCTCCCAAAGACAAGAACTAACAGACTTAAAAACTCCTTTGTCCCACACGCCATCAGACTGTTTAACTCCTCTCTGGAGGGGAGAGGGAGGGGAAACAGGAGGAAAAAGGAGGGGGGAACAACTAAGCTGTAGTGCCTCTTCACCTCACTGTGCAATACCTTTTGTGCAATACTTTTGTAAATAGTCAACGGTGCAATAGACTCAATACTTGAAATGTGCAATTCACTTGTATTTTTATTTTTATTCCTATTTATTCTATTTATCCCCTTCGTATATTTTATTTATATTGTCTCTGTATTTATATATATATGTGTGTGTGTGTGTGTGTGTGTGTGTGTGTGTGTGTGTGTGTGTGTGTGTGTGTGTGTATTATATATATATATATATATAATATTCTGTAACTCTGTAACTTCTGTCGGTGCTGTGCTTTTTTGGAAATCGAATTTCCCAGAGGAACCCACCCGAGGGATTAATAAAGTTCTATCTAATCTAATCTAATCTAGCCTTCTGATTAGCTAATCAGAAGGCTAGACCGTCCAATTTCACGCCTTTAAATTTTAAAGGCGTGTTTGTGTGTGTGTTTATACAATTGCTATTATGTTTGCACTTTATGTGTAATGTTACTGACTGCAGAGATCAGTAAGATGTGTGTATTTTTTATTTATTAGTTTTATTTATTTAATATTATTTTTTAATTTAATGACTGTCTAGTAGTTCACAGATGTCGAAAAACTGAGTGTGGTAAAGCCACTGATTTTTTTTATGTATATTTCTGCAATCTGCACATTGTACTGACTTTCATTTTAATGTTTACACCAGGGTTCCTTGTCAGCACTTTATGCTCAGATGTTTGTAAGCTAAAAATAAACTATTGTGTATGTTCAAATATACTGTTGTGATTGAAGAAGTTAAATAAAAATGTCAGTCATCAATTCATGCATCACCTCATGTCATCATAACAGAGGTCTGTCTTCCAGGAAAGAACAGTTTAAAATTAATGTAATATAGTATTGGCCATACTATATGATGTATTGCTTGTCTTTGTTTAATAATACAGAAGACAAAGACCTTAAAAAATAATTGAATATCGCATCGCAATCGCAATATTGGGGCAAAAAATCGCAATTAGATTATTTTCCATAATCGTTCAGCCCTATTTCTGAACAGGAGATCAGGAGAAGTTTGGAAATGGATTGGATTGGTTGGAATTCAGAACAGGGGACTGATAGTGAAATGGTCAATCTCAGAAATCTATTCCCTTCTACTGATCCAGTCTAACAATCTGTACAGCACATCAATGTAAATTTAACCGAGACGTATGCTTGCACATATGGGTGCCAAGCATTGTCTGTCTGTGCTTGAAGGCTTTAAAGATGGAAACAACTATCACAAATCATGTTGGAAAGTCTGTTATTATCTACAGCTTTAATTAATTCTCAGCAGTGCATTCACAACTCGGCGGCTCAGGTCTGAAGAAGTCAGTTTTGAAGTGGTCAAGCAGTCAAAACAAGTTTCAAGTTGGAATAACCTGAAAACTTTCACTGATTTGACTAAATTTTTGAATTTTTGAATGCATCACCATCTCTTTGTCTTTAGAGTAACTTAAGCCCCATCTTGCCACCTCAGGTTTCCTGCAGCACCAAACTCCAACCGCATTGTGGCCTGTGGTCATTCTACTTCTGTGAAATCATTGACCAACAGTTATGTATTCATTTACAGTTAGATTTATACTGTTTCAAATTATAGCTGTCAAGGTCACAGACTCTGAAGCAGTGTACACCAGTGTTATCCTTTTTTTAAATATATTTTATATATTTTGATGCATCCTACATTTAAAATTAAGTTTAAAACAAGGCATTACAGTAAAATACTCAAACATTTTATTTTATATTAAAGAGAAAATCGTTGTGTGATTACAAACTCGGTGAGCCACATGCCAGTATATTAGATTTTTAGTCACTCACCACTGTTTACTGCCAAGTTACTGTAGATCATTTTTAAATAAATTTAAAGAGAGAGGAATGTTCTGGTGTGTGTGTGTGTGTGTGTGTGTGTGTGTGTGTGTGTGTGTGTGTGTGTGTGTGTGTGTGTGTGTGTGTGTGTTTCTGCCATAAATAGACATTTTTAAAACCAATGTGATGTTTACTGCTGGCTGTTTTTGTGAATGTGTGTGAGCGAGGTTGCGGCAGATGGACATGGGTTGAGAAATAGGTCATGCAGAATTCCTGTGGGAGGACACACACATACACACTGCATCTATGTTTAGAACTGGAAATGCTTAGACAAAAGCATGTTTTGGCCACAAGATGCACATTAACCACACACACTCAAGCACACACGCTTACAGCAGCTGCTGATGTGTACGGGATCACACACATGTATGTTTGCACAGATATGACTCTGCATTCATGCAGAAAGTTGTTGTCATGGCAACCACGGCTCCTGTCATTCCACTTCCTTCACTTTTTATTTTGTCTTTTCCTCCCACTTTACTATTTCCTGTGTTTCATTCTTGTCTTTCTTTATTTGTTTCTTCATTTCTTCTTTTCTGCTTCCTGTACCGCATTCTTAGTATGTGGTTTCGTTTTTTTTTTTCTGTTTTCCCAAGGGACTCCTGAATATATATTTTTTTTAACTTCAAAGTTTTGTTAGGAATCATCATCAGATATTTCAAGAGTCAAGCAAAGGCAGGGGAGGGATTGTCAGCAGCAGTAACTCTATTAGCTTCAGGGTTGCAGATGAAGAATTGCTAAGATTGCTTCCTTAAGGGCCATCAACACAGGAAGAAACTTGCTCTTTGCGTGCGTGTGGCTTTGTCATGGATGGGTGGTTGCTTGTTCACATTCTAGGTTCTGCTTGCTTAGATAACCCTCTGATGTATTTGCTATGTCTCATGTCAATCAGCAGCATTCTGAACTCTCAACTTTGATTCGGTTGCTTTGAAGCTGAAAAAAGGTTAACTTCTCAGTGGCTAGTTTTTGTCGCTAATATGTCAGGGAAGTTGCTGCACTATCTAGTCACTGACTATCTGTGGTCTCTGGTCACCACATTGCTGCTAGCTATAACTTAGTGTTTTCATATCTATAGTTCGTTTACTTTGGTCCAATTCAGTTGATGAATTTGTAAACTTGTAGCTTTTTCCCGTGGTTTGGTTTCTTTTGAGACAGAAAAATCCAAGCGATATCTAAGTGAACCAAAATGCATCACTACAAACCAAGTAAGAATGGTTTTGCAGTCACACATTTCAGTTTAAAGTATCTGGGGTGGAGCAACAAAGGTGCTGTGTTCTGGACCACTGGAGAATATTACGTTCATTTCACAGTGACTTGCTAACTTGTACTGTGCTGTTGCATCCAAGAATGCAAAGGATTCCTGGCTACCAGAAGGAGTTTTGCTTAAACTTGCAATATACACCTGGTAGTTGGGGTCTGATTGTATTCGGATCACCTTCAAACCATAATTGAACCACTCTGGAATTTGTTACGACCTGAACAGACACCACCACAGACACTGCATTAGCCTTATTAGCCTAAATGAACGGAACTGTTGGTATCCACCAGGACACAGGCTGGTTAGAGGTTCACATTTTTAGTCATACTGAATTTATAATTTCCACTTTATTCTAAAAGGTGGCTAAAGCTATAGTTTAGGATGAGCCTCTCTGTGATCGACAAATAACTAAGGCGTGGGAATGTGTTACATCCAGTTTCAACACAACAAGATGGTGACAACTGAAGTGATGTCATAGTTCTTACATCTATACACGGTATATGGATGTAGCAACTTCCAACATTGACCACATATCTAAAATGGTGAAATCTGTTGCTGGTGAAAGAAGACATTTTTCACATGATTTGCTTCCTATAGGGAAGGGCAGTCTTCCTCACGAACTGTCCAATAGTCAGTGGGAACAAAAATCAAAAGGGTGGTTTGCGGTTATCAAATATCAGTGTATTCGTTTCTTGGTGTTTTGGTTGGTGTCTGAGTATCTTTTCAGGGCTGCAGCAGTTGGCAGCAGCAGTTACTATAACAAAGCTGGTTTTCATCATTGTCCTCATCAGCAGTAACTCAGTCTGAGGCAGCAAGTTTTTCGCCCAGTGGCACCTTCAGCATCCTGGAGCTACTCCACCCGTCTGAGAGCCGGCTGTTTCCTTTGTAGGCAGCAAGTGATGAGAAAACCGCCAAGAAAAACCCCTTCCCCTTCCTTCCCTACAAACCAAGTGCTTCCCTTTTTGAGGACCCTCATTCACATCATGCATCAGCTGCGTACTGTACCCTCATCCATCATAGCTACCTTCTTATTAACGTAAAGCTGATTCTAACCTGAACCTTCAAACCCAGTCTTACACATCAGAGTCCTTTCATGGTCTAGTCCACTGGTGTCTGCTCTCTGAAGTTTGTGTACTTTTTTTTTTTTTTTTGCTGTTATGTGTCCGTGGAAAATTCATGGGCCCATTATTACTTTACGATAACAAACACGGCATTATTATTGTTCTAACTGAATGCTTACAGCTGCTGTCCATTCCAGCTGTTACACTTGTGTTAAACATAACTCCACAGAACTTTACAAGCTCTGTTCAGCTCCAGTATACTGCTAATTGACAAAAATAGAAAGTGGGATGGAACTACTGGATAAAATCATCAAGTAAGTTTGGAATAACAACCACTCATTCAGAGTTCAGTGCAAAATATTTTCTACCTCTAGCCACAACAACCCTCCAAGTGCAGCTTTAATTGAACGTTATTTAAACACAACATCAAAATGTGAAATATTGTATTTTGTTATGTATATTCAAATTTAAGAGGTATGTGACAGTAACAAAACACTTGACAACTGAAGTGACCTTATTACTGATAGTTGACTGGGAATTGAAATGTCATTTCTGTCTGAAGATTCAACTTCCTCAAATGTTTCAATCTACATATCACCACAAATTGTTAGAAACTGTGTGAAAATGTCTTGTGTGTGTAAAAGTTTACACGAGTGAACAGTTATAGCAGTAACCACAGAGTTATTTCAGTGTTCACTCTAGCTTTTGCTCAGCTGTATAATCCCTGACTCATCTCCCCTCGTTATTATTCTGTTTTTTCTCATGACATTTTCTGTCCTCTCTCTCGCTCTCTCTCTCGCTCTCTCTCTCTCTCTCGCTCTCCTTTTCTGTGTTGTTTTCGGCAAATGTGTTGGTTCTAGTTTTGAACTCTACACCTTTTGTTCTAACGCCGCACTAAGTATCTGGTTTAAAAGTGTTGCTCTATACTAGTCTGTTGCGTTTGTGTGTGCCTGCCTGCACATTTGTGTGTGTGGTGTAAAGCCTGTCATTACTGTACTACAGGGAGGAGTTCCTGTCCAACCAAAGGATGCAGCTGCATCACATGCTCAGAGAACATTTTTACATTCGAGGTCTTCAGACAGGCGCAGCCTGACTCTGCAGAATTCAGAGTTAAACCGTCAGGAGCCAGCAGTCTTTGGTAATATGAGAAACATATTCATGCACTCTCAGCCAATACAAATGCAGCAAATCTCTGACAAGAATGGTAGCTCACAGGCAAAACATCTTTCTTATCTGCACTGGCCAGAAAAATAGTGACAGTTAAGAAAATTACGATGATGTTCATCACCTTATTTCCTGAAAATTCAGTCTCTTAAGATACAATGCATACTCATGTAAATAGCTATAAGTCTTCAACCAAAATTTTAAAAAACTGGACTCATGCAGGAGGTAGACAACAGCAAACTACGTCCACTACTTTAACACTAGAACTGTGATCTTTTTGTGTTCAAAACCTAATTTTAAAACTATAAAGCAATTGTTTTTAATGATAGCCTTAACTTGCATGCAAGTTAGACATGCAATTCACAAGCAAGAAATAGCTATCCCTCAGTCCTCCTGGATTCAAAAGGATAGTTAAAAATAAAAGAAAAATACAGTATGGCAAATGTAATGCCTTGCAGAATACTGCTTGTAGAATGATAGTCTTGTGTTTGTGATCTGTCTTGTCGGTTTCGTGCTGCTGAAGTGAATATTTATTTTAGTGTCACTGCAGGAAATTGTTTAGCTAAAGTGGTTAGCCGCGGATAGTCTGTAAACTCCGGTGACCAGTTTGGTTCATGAATGACAGGCAAAACAATAACCAGATACGTGACTACTTACTTTTGGTATATGCATTTTAAAAAGCAGAAGCATTAATCAAGAACAAAGCATAGTGACAGCATAACATTACATGGCGTGGTTGAAAGTAGGGGCACAATACTGATTTATACAGAGTATGTATTACGCTACAATAGAGCTGGGCGATATGAGATTTTTTCATATCACGATATGTTTTTTTCATTTCAGGCGATAACGATATATATCACGATATAAGCCAAATAACTATATTTGTAAGATTTAAATGTGCCGTTGCTCACAAGTAAAATGTGAAATAATCAGCAGCTTGTTTTTAAATATTTATTTCCCATAATAAGTTCAACAGGGTAGATGTACTTAAGGAACATGAGACTTTTTCAGATAAATAAAGGCAAATATTGCAAACTACACAAAAGGCAGCCGCTAAAGCGTTTAAGTTTCAAAATAGAACAAACGAATCAGACTAAATTGTCAATTCCACTTAGAAACAAAATATTAATTCTAAAAATAAATCTTAGTTTGTTTTACAGAAGAACAGACAAAACTGACTAACTTTTGTCAATATCAAATAAACTGAGAACTAAAAGGAAATTCTCAATCTCTCCTTGTTGTATAGCTGAGCTTTTCAAACAGTTTTAACAGTTACTTTAGTCTGACAAAAGCCGAATGACGAATTAGCGCTTCCAGTCAGAGACTGAGGCTACGTACACACGTACACGGGTATTTTTGAAAACGGAGATTTTCCCTTTTCGTTTTAAAAAATAATCCCGTTCACACGTAAAGGCAGAAATGAAGGAAAACGCTGCTATGAACATGCCAAAGCAGCAGGTGGCGCTAGATTCCTAACCGTGCAGAAATGTTGGCCAATCAGAAGTCTAGAAGCCTCGGTGGGAAAAAGTAAACAAAGCTGGGGCATAGAAGCAGAACCGAGTCGTATGTGTGGAGGGACAGTAACTGTGTGTATATGTAAGCATTTAAACACTGCAGAGAGTAGAATTAACAGTAACAGTATTGTAGAAATTCATTTCACCGAAACAATAACGTGGCGCACAGTGTGACGCATGCACCAGTTTATTGGATTTCCAGACTTGCTTTCGGCACAATTTACAGTGCACGCTACTCTGTTTTTTGTCAGACTTGAAATAGCCGAAATACCTTCACACTACGGAACTTCTATGGCTCTTCCGTTCAACAATCTCTCTGGCATTGGAACCATCATCGGTTTTCTCTTCGGTCACGCTCGGTTGATTTTTCTAGTCGGCACACTCATTTCCTCCATTATGCGCTGGCTGCTTCCCAAACAAACACACGTGCGGCTTGGCACTTGTGCTGTACGTAGCAAGTCACGCGACGTGACGCTGCGGCTGTGATTGGTTCAGCTCTGCGCTACTGAATTTGGATCGGCTGACCTTTTTTTTTTTTTTTTTTTTAAGAGGACAAGAGCGGCGAGGTCTATCGCGATAGCTTAATTTCTCTATCGAGTAAAAGTTATATCGCGATACATATCGTTATCGTTCTATCGCCCAGCTCTACGCTACAACAAGTTGGGGTTATGGGGATGTCTACGGAACCGGCGTATAATGATGGCTAAACTGAAACACTTTACAGTGGATAATAACTCCAGAGTAGCTTATGTTGCAACCAGGCAGTAATAATGGTATTATTGTAGCTATGCTTACGGTTGGATGCATGCTTCGGCAGATAACATGCTCTGTTTTTGTTTTTGGATGATTTCAGTCAGATTTTTTGCAAACTTAGTAGTCTGCTTCCTTGAGAATTTAAGTAAATATACTACATGTAATTGCTGAGTAGCACAACTATTTGGTGTCCCTTTGGTCACATTAGTTAATGCTCTGCTCTATGTGGTGGGTAAATAAGCAGGCTAATGAATTTAAAAGTAGCTAAACTTAAACAGATGTGAACATGGTCATTCTTTAGATCTTCTTTTATTTCCTCAGTCTCCCTTCCTTCCTTCCTTCGTCCTTTCTTCCTCACCCCCGCCACTTCTCCCTCCCTCTTTGTTGTCGCACTGTATTATTGTTAGATGACAGAGCTCTGTGTTAATCAGTGGGCAAGAAAACATTCTCGTGTCTCAGCTGCTCAGCCTCCACATTCTTGCAGTGGCTGCAGTGTCTGTATAGTACAAGTCTTTGTATGACAAGCCGGGCTCTCACAGTTCACGTCACTAACACACTTACTGCTCTTTATCTCTAATGTCTTTCAAATAGTTTAGCTAGCTTTATATATTTCTCACAGATTGTGTCAGCCTGTCTTTTTAATAGTTGTTGTTGTTGTTGTTTGTATTTTATGTTGTTTGATTTAGTTTCTCAGACGTAATGGAAGGAAAATCGTGTCTCAGCTTTGTCAAAAAATAGACAAAAAAAGGGTTCAGTTTTCTGTTAGCCTGCAGGCTGCCTCATGACCCTCATATTAACTCAAACAGTTTATGTAATTGGGGAAATTGGATTACTCTGAGCAGAGCACAAAGTATCAGTGCATGCTTGGTAAGAACTAAAAATGCCCTTACACTTGTTCTGTCTTAAAATGCAGTGTGAAGCTGAAACACTACGTGAGTGCACACGTGTTCCTAATGAAGAACATGGAAAGAGCTTAAAACATATTAAACTGTAGAAGCTGTCATCAAATTTTGGGGTTATACTTGTTGACTTCTGACATTGGTTTGCCAGGTGGAGATGTCTGACAAATTAAGAGCTCTAGCTCGATTTGTATCTCAGCTCATGTGGAGGTTTTGAAGTGGTGTGTTAGACTGTCATCCAAGTTGGTATTGAGAGATCTAGAGAAACAACAGCGAGATGCATTAAAACTGTTCTGATGTTACATATGCCTTACAACAGATACTGTGATATCACAAGTGCTGCAGACTGCCTTATTGTGAAAGACACGATGGCAGAAAGCAAAGTCGAAAATGTTGGATTTAAGCAGCCGAGGAAAGTTACTGAATGTCGTTACCTGCTCCCTGCACATATGCTTCTTTTAGAGAGACACCAGACAGAGTGTAGAGCCATTTCACTACCACCTCAGATTGGTGGTCAAATCGCACATCTGATCCATGTGCAAGCCTCACTGCCCACTTCACTGACACAGTAAAGCACTGTGCCTTATTCATTCATGTACTTATTGCCTTGGAGCGTAACCAGACCACATTTCTTGAATTTGTACTGAGGATATATGCAGAATGTTTTGTTTTTTATTTCTTTTTATATTTGTAGGATTGTGTCCTCAAAACTTTAGTTTTTGTATTTTGTTACATATATTTATGTTATTTGATTAAAGCACAGCTGTGTAATGGTCTATGGTACAGTTATTATGTTCAACTTCAGACAGAACATAAATATTTAAATTACAAATTACCCAGATATCTTAAATGAAGAGTAAAAAGGAACTGTTAAGCCTAACAGATATAGTGATTTATATGGTCATACATATTGATATTACTGATACAAAACAAGTTATCATGGTAAGGTGGGTGTTTTTTTTCCATATTGCCCAGGCATAGTCACATGGTGTCCTTAACATCTTATTAGAACCCTTTTTTTTCATGTTTTCATTTAATTTTTCACGTCTTTTATGCCAAAATCAAAATCCCCAGCAAGCATATGTAATGTCTTCACAGTATTGTGTTGACCGTACTAAATCACTGTCACTGCTCTGATGTGTCTTGACTCAGTAAAACTGAATTACATGAAATTGTATCCTCAAAGACTGCACATTAATGTAACACTCACAACGCTGCTGCAGTTATGTCCAGTCTACTGTGCTGACGCAAGTCAATAAAACTTCCTTCAGATGGATTAAAAGGCTTTTAATAGGAAACATCTGCACAGGAAACATTTTGTTAAAAAAAAAAAAACGAAACCCGCCTTCTTTATTATCTCTGTGCTGTCTTTATCCCACAGTTGTTGTTGAATTATTTTTTTATTGTGAAGGATCAGTTTTGTATTTCAAAGTTTTTTTTTCTTTTTATTTCCTCAGTCTCCCTTCCTTCCTTCCTTCCTCTAGTCCACGTTAACTTTAGTGGACTAGAGTTCATTAGGTACACCTGGTTTACTGTTCGTTAACGCAGATGCCAAATCAGCCAATCACCAATTTCAGTCAATGGCAGCAACTCAATGTATTTAGGCTTGTAGACTCGAGCAAAGACAAGACGACTTGCTGAATGTCAAACTAAGTGGAGAAGACGGGCTAAGTGACTTTTAATCTGGCATCTTTGCTGGTGTCAGAGTATTTCAGAAACTAACTGTGATTTTCCTGCACAGCCATCTCTAGGGTTTACAGAGACTCCAGCGGGGATAACACAGCATGCCACAAGGCTCAAATCACCTCAAACTGGTTTCTTGAACCTGACAATAAGTTCACTGTGTGTAAATCGCCTCCACAGTCACCAGATCTCAGTCCAGTAGAGCATGGTGCATTGTGGATGTGCAGCCAACGGGATCTACAGTAACTATGTGAAATCTCTGAAGATTTTTCCAGCACCTTGTTGAACCTGATCTTGAATCTGTTGCAAACAGTTGCCCAGTAAATGATTAGTCTCCTGGTATCGCTGACTGGTTTATACACATTCATTCATTAATCAGTGGTTTCCCTCCTCACACCAGCAGCAGTGTAGGTGAAGTCTGGCTCTAACAAATTGTGGGGTATAAACAAGGAAGCTCAAGAGATAAAGTATCAGTTTTCACAGTTGAATTTCATCTAATTGCAATGTTCATAATCCCGCACGTTGTCCTAGATGTCTGAGTTGGATTGACAGTGAATGGGAGAAAAATACACATGTGTTGTTTCACATCTTAAAAAGATGCTGAATCAAGTTTAGGCGAAGTAAAGTCATTGTGTTCCTGCAGCAGGCTTCTTCTCTTTCTTCTTCTTAAGTCAGAGGTCACACAGTGGCAGCAATAGGTCATTTCCTTTTTCATATGAGAGGGAGAGTGTTGTTATTAACACAGGAAGCCCCACGCCTGCTTTTCAGGGTGTGGCGTGTGTGCGTGTGTGTGTGCGTTTTGTATTTACAGCATGAAGACTTGTAGCTTTTAGGAATACCCCCATAAACAGGATTAACTATCTAATGGCTCTGTAATGGGTTCTTGTGAAACTAATCCAGAGCTTAAATTTGCAGTTGACTGGGAGTACCTTGTTATTGTTTAGCAGCATCAGGGCCTCGGGATGGAGATTGTTTAAAATGGTTCATTAGGCATTAAACCTTGAATAAAATGCAACATACAAAAGTGTGGGAAAATTGATGTCAGAGGGCTTAAAAAAAGATGTATGGCTGAAAAGGACTACATTTAAACAGCAGGTTTCGCCTTTACGCCCTTACTGGTTTAGTTGTAGCCTCAAGCTACGTTCACATCATACCTGAGTTACCATGTTTAACATTTTCTTTCTTCTTACATCAAAACGCAAGTAATAACTGCAGCTGAAGTTTGAAACTTATTTGCTTTCTTTTCTTTTCTTAAAAAGGGTATCTACAGTAGAAAAACTCTCATCACCCTCAGTCACACAGTGGCTCCTTAAATATCAGTCATGAACTTTGTAAAGTCAATTGAATGAACTGGATGGATCATCCCCAGAAATAAGCCCATTGTCAGTGATACTGGATCCTGCCTTTTCACTCAATATTGCACAGATGTCCAATCCAAACAACAATTCGCTGCATCCCTAAAATATGTTGTTGCCATAGTGCCACGTCCATCCATCCAAGTGTAGGATTTTAACAGGTGCCATCAACAAAACACGAAACTTCAGAAACGGTCACAGGTGCGTCTGTGTAAAAACTCAGTCAGGCCTGAGCGCTGGTATTGCTGATATGAGTGAAAAGAAGATCTATGTATGTCATGGACTAAATGTCCTGAGGCCTGCATCATCACTTGTGTCACCTTACATGGCCTCACATATAGATACAGGCCAATGTATCTTGACAGATGTGTGTCTGTAGGATCGACATGTCCTTAATCTGTCCCTGTGTGTCTCGTGGTTTATAGTAGGTCACTGCTGCTTTGAACGCATTACAGTTTCCACAGTGTTGTTTTGGAGATTAATAAGAGCATTAACGGTGTTGAACGCACCTTACGCTCACACTCACACATACGCCCTGCCAGTAATAGCTTTGTGTTGTTGTGAGTTGAGTCAGCTTGCTGCCGTTTGCTCGCCGGATGAAAGCAGGACCGGCGGGCTCTTTGTTTCTCGTTCAGTGTTTTAAATAGCACTTCCTGTTAATGTGTGATCCATGATGCAATGCGTTCTACGTGTGGCTGATGCCCAGATGCAGATGTGATTTTCTTTTTTTCTCTTTGTTTTTTAAATTGATGAAAGCCTGCTGCACTTGTGCCTCAGAGGAGCTGTTTGTACAGTTTGGTGTTTGTACTATTCACCAGCTTACAAAGCACATTCAGTAAAAGTGCCCTATTTTCATTGTCATTTATTTTTGTAGACATTTTTATGATGGAAAAATATATATATCTGTTCCTGTGTGTCATCATAGTTAAGTCAAGGGACAGAATTTGTGTGAAGGTCATGGTTTTGTTACTGCATTTTTCTGCATATTTCTTACCTGGTCTTCCAGCTTAGGCTTGGAGGAGGTGGAGCCTATCCCAGCTGTCACTGGTTGAAAAATGGCCCACACCATCTTAGCAACATTAGCATGGCATTGGCAGAAGCTAATTGCTATATTAGCTATATTATATGTAATGTGACACTTTCTGCAACCAGTTCAGCTCCCTCTACAAATAAAAAACACAACTGCTGTGAGATGATTTGTTGCTTTGGCCTGTTTAATATCAAATAAAAGAATTCCGGATTACTCCTGGTTGTTAGGCAGTACCTCTCTTGTTCCATAACTCTGGAACATTAGTATAACAAAAAAAATAGCAACGAGGTCTCTGCTCATAGTCTTGCTGGATATTAATTGAAAACCGTGACTATAAATACTGAATACAAAAGTACAACATGACTTTTCCCCAATTGTTTCCACCAGAGGAAATGAACTCTTGTGCTGTTCTTGCACCATTAACAAAACAAAATGTGTTTTTCAAGAGGCTCAGAGTTCAGCCTTGGCAGAACAATGTGGAATAATTGCACTGACATTTCTTGGCCTTACTGGGTTGCTGATAACTGAAGTTGATATTATTGTTGCTGAGTTACGGCAGGAAGTGATGTCAACAGTCCTGGCTTGAGCAGCTGACCTGAGTCCTCATGTCAAATGCTGAGTTCCTTGAGTCTGACGTCAGTCGTACCTCAGATTCACGGTCCTCTGCTGGCGTGTCTGTGGTGCTCCATGTTACAAGGAAAGAGAGAATTTAGTCCAAAATCTGCATGTTGTACAATAAACGGAGCGAGAAATCTTAATGCATGTGTTATTGTTGGGTGTGCAAATAGGTGTATAGTGCATTACAGCAAATTGTTGTAGGTCCAGCTCCGACGAGAGTGATTACAAAGTTTTATATCGTACTGAAATATATTTAATTACCTTATGAGCAATGTTTTACCTAGACTTTAACACCAACAGAAAATAAAACACAGCCCGGGTTATCCTTCTGTCATCAAATAAGTCACTGTATTTAATCAAAATTGAGGACTGTATGAGTTATGTATATGTTAAATCAGGTTACCATATTTTTAATGAAAACTACAGTGTATAAAAAAAATTGATGGAGGCATTATGAGGTCACCCATTGATTTGTGGACTGTTTGGGCTGTCGCAGTCTTGGCCCTTTGAAACTACACAACAAATTTAGGGAGGAACTGACTAAGAACCTCAAGTCACTACTGTATGCATGCCATGTCTTAAAACATGGCATCACCATCTATTGTACTCAGGGCCGAACTGAAAACCAATTCAAACTAGCAACTTGGGCTATGCCTACTAAGTTTATGGAGGAGGTAAACTGTTTTCTCAGACTTCCATCCAGTCAGACCGTTTAAAGAGCCACTCCTCTGATTTTTACATAAGAAAAAGGACACATTGGATTCATTTTCAGACCTTTATATGAGTCTGTGGTGCTACCTGTCTTTCAACTTATTTTTGATTTTTATTACAATTAACACACCAGATGTCAAAGTTTGTTTTTGTTTTTTAAAATGTTTAATATTTCATTCAACTACTACTCAAATTGCTACCTTTGCATCTTTTATTATTACAATGTGCCCTTTAATTGTTCTAAACGTTGTTTTTCTTGGTTTCCATTGCAGACCTGTCAAAAAACCGACTAACCGACGTCCCCTCAGAGGTATGCCATCTGGTTGCCTTGGAAACACTAAACTTGTACCACAACTGCATCAGGTCCATCCCAGACAGCATCATCAGCCTGCAGTCGCTCACCTCCTTAAACCTCAGGTACACACATCGACACACTTGGTGTCACTGCTGTTTTACGATATGGGAACATTTTCTGCAGCAGGGACTGAGGGAGTGAAACCTCTGTTTTATGAACATCAAACCCATTAACTAGGTATTAAACAACACTCTGTGTTTTTGCATAAATGCAGTAGAATAATGTGATGCTGCATAATTTTAGCATATTTTAAATACTTTCTTCAGACAGATGGAGTTTTACACTCACTGATGCTGCATCACAACTGTTGAGCTGCATGCTTTGATTTCTAAAAGGTTCCTGATACAGTGGTTCCTTTTCTCTCATATGCTAAAATACAATAAATATACAGTGTATAGTGTTTTAAGTTATGTAAAAATTACATCCAGAATTCTTTATATTGGCAAAGAGGGCGCCACAGCAGGAGCGTGCTGTTTATACTCAGTAGTGCCTCTGCTGGTCAGAGCAACATCGTTATATGATATTCAGATGCACTTAATGCTGTGGGAAGGTAAGGAGTAAGACATTGTGCATTTCTTTCTTACTGTTTGTCATTGTGGGTGAAGCCATTTGACAGATGTACATGGTTTGAGATCAGTTTGATTTTGTCTTTTTATTCTGCTTCTTCTACCCTCATGAGAATTTGACAAAAAAAGTGAAAAAACGAATGCACAGTTGTACAGTTCTGTGCGTCTTGCACAATACGTGGGAAAACTAGTTCTGAGAGACCATAACCTTGTCCTTATGGGTTAGGGTGTTGTAATTAGTTGTGACAACTAAAGAGAAGCCGTAGGTAACGCATTATATCAGTGTCCTCACAAAGACAGAAGGACCTGTGAGTGCGTGTGGCTCCTGTCAGATTTGAGGCTCCGCACTCTGAACACAGCATCAGACTGAATGAGAGTGACAGAGCATAAATAAAGCAGTGTTATTGTCCTTTAATGTGGGCAGACTCTGCTATTGTGTGTCAGCTTTGGGTGGTAGCGCTTTCAGTGTTCGGCCCATCTGAGCTGTTGTACTGCTGCCTGGGGTCAATGCAGGTGTGTGTCCGTGTTTGTGTGATGTGCCAACAATGCTGCAGGGTGATCATTTTGCCAAGTGTCTCACACAGCTGATGTTCAGTGAACTGTTAGTTAACTGTAAACCTTTGATACACTCGGCTTATGTTGATCTTCACAAACTGTGCTGTTCTCTGCCTTTAAAGGTCAAGGTTTCGCCACTCTCTTCATTGTATCATATCTGTCACACTCTGCAAGTGAAGGCGGCCTGAAATGTTTTGTGACTCTACATCTCAAAGGTTAAGTGTTTGTTGTATTTTTTTGAAGACACTCTAGTTCCCACCTCTCCCCTGGTTTGGTTTGTGCAGGGTAGGAGAAGAGGTGTCAGTCAAATAAACTAGCAGGTTCTCAGGCTTCTAGGTCATGGTAGCCTTGAAAGCTTGAACACAAGGAGGTGACTGGACATCTTTAGGTTTGTAAAGAAGTTTCCCCTGTCATCCAAGAGGCTTCTTCAGCTACAAAAACAAATTGGTGTCCCAGGTATTTCAATACTAATGGTTGATTGTCCCCTTTGGATATGTTCCTGCGGGCCATTGACTCATATGACCGCTGTTGGGGCGGTTTGATATGACGATATATATTGGATGACGATATAAAAACGTCTATCATTTCCTGTTACGCTATCGTTTGTTTTGTGGTGTCGTAAAATAAACTGTTTACAGCAATATTTTTTCATCGTTTTGATGGTCACTGTAGTGGCTATATTAATCTCTTAAACTTCTCTCTTTCTCTTATATTTAATATAACCACACTACGGACGGACAAGCGACTGTTTTTACGTCCGCTTGTTTGTTTAAGCTTAAGATCCTGTTGAGACTTTTCAAAAAAAACTGAATCACGTTAAAGAGTATGCAAGAGTTTACAAATGAGAAGGAAAAAAAGAGCCGTCAGGTGCTAAAAAATAAACCTTAGACTCAAATGGTGGCCGTTACAACGTATGTCTAAAAACTAGGGGTGCAACGATACTCGTATCGATATTGAACCGTTTGATACAGTGCTTTCGGTTCGGTACGCATATGTATCGAACAATACAAAATTTTTAATTTATTTTATCAACTTTTCTTCTGACGATGCTGTCTGTGTTGAGCGCTCAGTGGATCTGCGTTCGACTACTCCGCCTAGGCTGCACTGTCGAGCGCAGATCTACTGAGCGCAGCGCAAGCTAGCAAGACAGAAGCTAAGCTCGTTGCAACATGGCAACTGCCTCAACGCTACCTGAAATTGAACCTCCCCCACCCTCATTCAGATCTGGCGTTTGGAACTATTTTGGTTTTCATGTGAAGTATGACCCTGATGGACAAAAGTAAACCAGTATGTCGGATGTGCCACGCAATGCTCAATTACATTGGTGGGAACTAGTGCGTTAGCCCAGTTAGCTCGTTAACGTGTTGACGCCGTCCAGCCCCACGCACGGCGCGAGCCACGGTAACTCACTAATGGAGATTTGCCACGTTATGGCGTTAACGTCATTTTAACGAGATTAACGCTGACAGCACTAGTGGGAACACAACGACTGCACATTTACGCCGACATCATCCTAGTGCAAAGACAAGTGGAAGCAGACAAAAACAACAAGCACGCATGCTACAAACTTTACCCGAGTCATTTAGACAGCCGTTAGCACATGATTCTCCTTATGGGTACCTGATATGTTTAATATTCTGCTGAGAATATAACCCAGAAGAAGCGGATAGTATAGCTTTTATTTTGGAAAGAGACATTTCTCTGTAATAAACTCTCTTTTCCAACGATGAGTGATTCCTCGATCTATCTGATCGAGAAATCACTTTTTGTTGTTGTTGTTGTTTCAGCAACATTAAATTTAAAAACTGTACTTTTGAGTTCAAATATATATTTATAATTTTAATACATGACAAATTAAAAAGGCATGAACATTTTTTTGTATCGAAAAAATATCGAACCGTGACACCAAAGTATCGAACCGAACCGTGAATTTTGTGTATCGTTGCACCCCTACTAAAAACGTATAGTGTCATGCATCGGTTAAAACACTCGAATGCAGGTAAAGGACGCCCAGCTGTAAAAACTTCACGCAAGTTGAGTTGCCTGAGATTAACAGAATTTACAGAAAATATTACATTTTTGTGATTTATATCGTTGTCAGGACGATAAATGTTTTATATCGGGAGATGAGATTTTCGTCATATGGCACAACCCTACCCTCTGTCATATGAGTCGTCACATGGACGAAGGTGCTGTCAGTCGTTGTTTTTCTTTTGTTTGTTTTTTTAAAATGACCTCTAACAAGAAAGCCTCATTTCTGCTGTTCAATACCGAAGAAATATAAACTTTTTAAAATTATTCAAAACACTTAGCTGTGTCTCTAATTAAACCTCTGTAACTTTGCTCTGCTTCACGTCAGCAGCATCAGGTAATGTTCATATGTTGAGTCATGGTTTTCTTCAGTTTTTGATCTACTGCAAAATATTTTCAGGTTATCTGCTATAAAAAGCCAGGGAAGAAAAATTTCCTTCATGTTTTTCTGTGTTTTATCCTCAGTTATTTTAACACAAAGGCATCTGCTGTGATGCTTGCACCTCTGATGAAGTCTCACAAGTGTCATCTTTGTTGTTATACACAGACATAAAAATATGGATATGTACTCATAAATGATCAGAATTATAATATTTCTGACTGTCTGAGTCAAAATCGAATAAAACCTTGTGGATCGGAATCGAATCGAGTATAGAAATCGAAATCGATACCCAGCCTTAATGACACTCCCAAGTTCCGAGGTATCTGGAGCATGGCATGAGGTTGAAACGGCTGTGAGACCTTTTTTTTCTCCTTTCTTTTTTTTTTTTTAATGCCTTTTATTTCATTCATTTCATTTCATTTATTTGTTCATTTTCAGGCACAACAAATACCTATATTGAACATAAAATGCACAAAACAAAAAACAAAACTTGCCTGAAAAAGGAGTGGGACGAAGAAAACTTATTAAATCCCACCCCTATACTCACTCATCAACAAAAAAAACAAACTTCCCGCAGCTACGCCCATCATTGCATACAGACCCATCAACAGCCCCGGGCAGAAACAAGCATCTAAACTGCAGCTCGCAAACAACAATTAGAGCCTTCATAACTGAATACAGAATATATAAATTATAAATTGCATTACCACAGGTAACAGGCAGTAATAACTACAAGTAACGAACACACACATACACACATACATATACATACATATATATCTACACACACATGTACATATATGTACATACATACGCACACTCTTTTTTTTTTTTTTTGAATCCATACCAGCAATGGTAAGAGGACAGACATTACAGAGCACACTAAAAGCATCATTGAGTATACTGTGACCAGACCAACTGTTTGTAGAGGAATTTAAATCTATGAATATTTTTGCATTGTTTCAATTGTAAACTCAGACTGTTCCAGATTTTCACACCACATACAGACACACAAAAACCTTTACGGGTTGTTCGAGTTCTGGGTAATTTGAATTCTCCAAAGCCTCTCACATTATAAACCTTTTCTCGAATTTCAAATCTAGTTTGTAAATTTGCCGGTAAAAGTTTAGTAAAAGCTTTATACAAAATTATGGATGTATTGTAATTAACCAGATCCTGGAATTTAAGTAACTTTGCCTGAAGAAAGAGTTTGTGAGTATGATCTAGATAACCAGCCTTGTGAATAATACGCAGTGCTCGTTTCTGTACTGTGACTAATGGATTAGTTGTATTTTTATATGTGTTTCCCCACACTTCCACACAATATGTAAGATATGGAAGAACCAGAGTACAGTACAGAGTACGAAGTGCATCTTTATCAAGGAATTGCTTCACTTTGTTCAAAACTGCGAGGCTTCTGGAAATTTTGGTTTTTATGTGTCTGACGTGGGGTTTCCATGAAATTTTATTATCAATTACGACTCCCAAAAATTTGTTTTCACTCACGTTATCAATTGGTACACCTTCAATGATAATTGGTAATTCTATATTATATTTTAAATTACCAAAAAACATTGCTTTAGTTTTATTTATATTTAATGATAATTTATTTATGTCCATCCATTTTTTTATTAATTTTAGCTCCCTGTTTACGGTCATTACAAGATCAGTATAATCATCGCTACTGAAAAATATGTTGGTGTCATCTGCGAACAGTATGAGTTTAAGTACTTGAGAAACATCAAAAATATCATTTATGTATACATTGAAAAGTTTTGGTCCCAACACTGACCCTTGGGGAACACCACATGTAATACCAAGTTTCTCTGAATGGTAATGCCCTATGCTAACATATTGTTCCCGACCTGTTAGGTAACTTTTTAACCAGTTACCAGCTTTCCCTCGAATACCATATCTTTCCAATTTATCCAGTAAAATTGAGTGATTGATTGTGTCGAAGGCCTTTTTGAGGTCAACAAAAATACCAACTGCATATTTATTTTTATCCAGTGTATCAGTAATTTCTTCTACTGCCTCAATTATCGCCATTGAAGTGGTTCTTTGCGTTCTGAAACCATACTGACCAACATTTATTATTTGATGTTTTTCAAGGAATTTTTCTAATCTTGAATTAAAAAGTTTTTCTAGAATTTTTGAGAATTGAGGCAGTAGAGAAATAGGCCTATAATTGGTAAAACTATGTTTGTCATTACTTTTGTATAGTGGTATTACTTTCGCAATTTTCATTTTTTTTGGAAAACAACCGGACTGAAATGATAAATTACAGATATATGTTAAGGGACTAGCAATATTCAGAATAACCTGTTTAACTACAGACATATTTATGTCATGATAATCCATTGAAGACTTACTTTTACATTTTAATGTGATATTTATTACTTCTTGCTCATTTGTAGCTGAGAGGAACAGTGAAAAGGGATTTGATTTTATATTACTGATATTTTCATTTTTATGACACGGGATGTCCGCTGCTAGTTCAGGACCAACATTTATGAAGAATTTATTGAACCCATCGACAATATTACTCATGTTGTGATTTTCACCATTTGCATCAGTAAAATATTCAGGATATGATGTTCCAGAAGATCCTTGTTTAATTAAGTTGTTTAACACATCCCAAGTTCCTTTTATATTGTTTTTATTTTCATATAATCTTCTTCTATAATAAAGTTGTTTGCTCGTTCTTATAATATCAGTCAATTTATTTCTATATGCTTTATATCTTTGTTCCACTTCTTTTGTTTTTACTTTGATAAACTGTTTATACAGATTGTTTTTCTTTTTGCAAGCATTAATAATTCCTTTTGTGAGCCAAGGACTTTTTATCTTTTTTTTCTTTGTCATGTGTTCGTTTACAGGACAATGTTTATTGTACCACATAGTAAAAATATCTAGGAAATTATCATAAGCCTTGTCCACATCTGACTCTTCATACACCGAACTCCAATCTTGTTGTGCTAAATCGAAATTGAAGGCATGAATTGCTTCTTCATTTATTGTTCGCTTTGCTATCATGATCTTGGTATCTATTTTTTTTAAATCACAGTCACACAAAGTAAAAACTGGTAAGTGGTCAGTTATATATTATTGACAAAATACATGGGAGTTTACATCAAAACACATACAAAACATCCCTCAAAGTTCATTCACAATCATATACAGGGCCCGCAAAATTTCAAAATTCCTGGTAGCCCTTTGGGCAGGCATTCTTCAGATTTTGGTAGCCCAAAATAAATTTTAGTAGCCCAAATAAAAAATAAGATAATTTTTAAATAAATGAAACAAAACATCAATCAAAAAAAAATTTGTTAATACACAAATTACAACAACTGTATAAAAATTAGAATCATCAACTCAAATATTTGGTTCTAATTGAACAGAAGTTTCTGTGAACTTGTAAGAACTTTGTAGAACATGAATCAGTCTGTGTCAGATCCTCAATCTGAAATTTCCACTGAAGTCACAGATGAGAAAATGACACTCGACGTTGAGGGCATAGCATCTCCTTCATCAGCTTTCTCTTCCTGTGCATTGCCCTCCATTTCACCTCCATTAATCGTCACTCACCAATCAGTACTGCCGCTCTTTATACACAGTTTGTGCTATTGTAAAATGAAAGTGAAAGCAAAAAACAAGCACAAATTCAAACGCGATTTCAATACGTGACATATTGAAAGAGGCTCATCGATGCCAATGCCATAATTGCCCAGCTACGTTTGCGAAAGAATGCAAAAGCACTGACATATTTTTCCTTCCTATGATAGCCCGACCGGCAGGGCTGAGATGGATTTTAGTAGCCTGACTGGAAAAATCGCTAGCGATTTTGACATTTTACCTTTCCCCAGCCTATCATGTGACCTACTGAGGTCACCCGAGGCAAGAAGTGAGTTCATCATGGAACAGAGGTGGTGGCTTACAACACCAGCTCTCTGCCTCCTGCAATGCAGTCTTAACATTTCAACCACTTCAACCCCGACTCACACCTTACCTCAGGTGCAGAAAACAAGCTGTTTGCAGGTGTGGTGTGTAACTTTGAAAGCTTTGTGCTTTGTTTTGAAGTTCCTGCAACTTGACATCATCCTGAAAGAATTGGAAGAAAGCAGTTTTCTTAAACCACACTTTTCCCATGCTGTCACACTCCCCCACCCTCTCCCATCATCATCTTGTTATTTTTTGGGGTGTATGTCTCCCAGTACAATGCACAACATTACAAAGAGACTGTGAATACAGTTAGATTTTTTAAAAGTAACTTTTATTCTTACTTTCTTTTCTTTTCTTTCTTTTTTTTTTGCCGTTGCTCCAGTGCAGCCTTTGTAAAGCTACGACTTTAAAGTAAAAATTCTTGGAAAAGCCCATTAGTAGCAGTGTGGAACATTGTGCTGCTTTGCCAGTCATTGTGCTGTCACTGACTACATTAGTAACTTAAGTTAAGTTAACTTAACGTAATAAAAAATGAACTGATGATATGATTTGAATGTTGATCTGCTCAGTAAACAACCAGACTGCATGAGCCCATGCTTGCAAAGACTGAAGTACCAGAAGTATGTCTGTGTTGAATATTTTTAAACACTGCAGCAAGTCTTGGTTGCAGAAAGGAAGTGTAATATCACATTTAGGCTTTAATACACACACAGACGAATAGGATGGACACTCTGCTTCCTCTCCAGGATATTTTTAGTCTTTAAAGTCCAGCAGCTCGCTGGCACATCTGAAACGCAGACCTCTGTGAGTGTTAACTTTTGTTTACTCATAAGTGCTTTTATTTTTTACAACACAAGGAGATTGTTAGTATATTTCAAAAAGTAAGACTTGTTGTGATTATGTATATTTTCCTCCCTAAAATTTGAAAATGTCAGTTTTTGTAAAACATAACATTATACTACATTGTGATTATTTTGAGTGCCGTTAGTCCAGACCACAAATATGCATTCAAAAAGATTGACTTTGCTAGGGTGTTGAAAACAAAGCACAAATATGGACCACACAGCTGCAAATATTTTGTGTGCCCTCTTTCCTCACAGTGTTTACAACATGTAAAAGGAGAACAGTCCTGCTAGTGGTGCTTTTCTTCTGTTGTCCTAGTTACGGGGAAAAATATCTGGTTTTATCCGGTCCTGAGTTTATATGAAATTAAAGGGAAAATATAGCTGATGATGTGTATCTGCCACATTGCATGTAATTCGTCATTTAATTAATTTAAACACTCTAAACAATATAATATAGCTTTGTTCATTGTGTTACACATTTACATGTGAAACACAAATTTCACTAGATATTTTACAATCCTATAAAAAGCTAGGTACACCATATTATTCAGGACCCATAGAAGCTCCATTAGAAGGAGGAACTGAAGAAGCTTCTTGGATGAAAGGTGAAACGTTGTCAAGAAACTTCAAGAAGTTAAGTCTCTTTTCTTTCCAAGGTCCTTAGATAACTTAAAGTAATCATTTTTTGTCTCTCACATAGTTGCCCACTATTACTTTACATTTAGGTTGCAAACAGCTCCTTTAAGATTCTGCCAAACTTTTTTCCTTTGAAGGCCATGGCAACAGTTCTTTCCTTTTTCAAACATTCCTTTGTAGGTTTGATGATCTGGTGTTTTGAGATCATTATCCTTTTGCACAACCCATTTTTGCTGTCAGACAGATAGCCTCACATTTGACTGCATAATAATTTAGTATAAAGATGAGTTTATGATCAGTGCAATAACTGTGAGGTGTCCAGATCCTGTGGATGCAAAACAAGCCCAAATCATCATGCCACCACCACCGTGCTAGACAGCTGGCATAAGGTATTTATGCCACTATGCTGTGTTTCATTTTCAGCAAAAGTGACACTGTGCATTCTGGCTAAACATCTCATTTCACTTTTGTCCTGTCTGTCCAAAGGACATTGTTACAGAGGTTTTGTGGTTTGTTCTAATGCAACTTTGTGAAGCTAGCTGTGCTGCCATGTTTTTCTTTTTGTTTGTTTGTTTTATTTAGAGGGAGAGGGGAGGGGCTTTGTCTAAGTATGCTGTCTTGAACTTTAACATTTAACATGCTAACTGAGGCCAGTAAAGTCTTAGATGTAGCTTTTAGGGTTTTGTTTCTCTGAAAATTGCATTGTCTGACCTTGGGGTGAATTTGCTGGGACATCCACTCATGGGACGATTGGGACATGTTGTTAATGCACACATGAAGGCTCCAGACCAGCAAACTGCTAGCATTTCTGCTTTTATAGAGGTCCTGAAAGGTGCTGATGAGTCAAGTCTATTTGATCATCAGCACCTGGCTGCTGCTTAACCTCTTATTCCCTATAGAAGTAGTAAGGGTGGACCTAGGGGTGGACAGTAAGGGTAGCTCAGAGCACTACTGTGCCAACATGTAGCTACACAGAGCGACTCTAGATATTTAAGAGTATCTTCAAAGGGTGTGGATCTTATTTCTGGGTGGGTTGAATTAGTGTGTTTGGATTATTATTTGGAATCTGTTTCATTACTGAGATGTGCTCTGTTATACTATTATATACGATGCATATTTGAATTAATAGTTATTTGTGTAATTAACCTGTTCCATTAAAATATACTGTAGCTACTTGTACCACACCCAGTCTGCAGAGAGGATGTCAGGCTGTTCCACCTCTGGAGCTTTTGCAACATCATAGTATTAAAGTGTAACATTCTTTTTCTTCAGTGTCGGAGTATGTGTGGGAACAGCTGCATAAACTCATTTATACTGTATGTTTCCTGATTGCTATTTTCAGAACCCCAAGTCAGACGGGGTTTTGCAGTCTTGTGGTGAAAATGCGTGCGTGTGTGTGTGTGACTAATGAAGGACGGCTTCAAAAGGAGGAGCGACACCTGTTGTATTTTTTGGGATTTCCTGGAAATTTCATATATTGAATTGCCTTCCCTGTAGCTGGCCTTCCAGCTTGGACACTACAGATTTTATTAGACACGTGTAATCTGTTATTTGCACTAGATGTGACAACTCTCCACTTCTTCCTTCAAACTGTACAGGTCAGTCAGGCACCCACAGTGTAGAGCATGAGTACAATACCCCTGCTAGCTTTGGTCTGGTAAAAGTTGAGTAAAGTTAATTCAAAAGTGGTCGTGTCCTGTTTAGAAAAGAGAGATGAAGGTAAAAAAAAAAAAAAGACCCTAAGACAATAGACTGTTGCCCATCCATAGCATAACTTCCTCTGTACAGCGTTTCCTGCAGTGTGTCTCCTCTTGTAAAAATAGTAAAAAGACATCTTTGTTTTCATATTTGTGTGTGTGTGTGTGTGTAGTAAAAAGGAAACATTGCTGTGACATGTTTATTTCTTCCTGAGGGTTGCTGTAAGGTGCAAACGGCAACATAAACAGACTCGGGAGTAGGAATGGGTATCGTTTAGGTTTTATCCGATACCGGTGCCAAACCGGTACTTTTGAAACAGTGCCGGTGCTTAAACGGTGCTCAAACCGGTGCTTAAAGAATCGAGAACACCAACTTTGTCCAAAAACCTCTCATGTTCAGCTGTTTTTTTTTTGTAAAAAGATAACAATGTCAGCCTTTTCTGCAGCTATGGGGCATATATGGTATCACTCTTGGCTGGAAGCAGTGCTTAAACAATGGAATAAACACAAAACACCTCTCATGTTTAACTATTTTCCACTTTTTCTTTGGTCATTTTAGCCTTTTTGGCCAGGGTGAAGGGAGTATCTGCCATCAAACAAGAAGACAGCCGCATGTAGCTATGATGATGTTTGCTACTTCACCTTACATGCATTAATGTAATAACGTGGTTAGCCTACTCAATGTAAATTACACACGAACAACATTAAGCTACTCACGCAGAGAAGAACGGCTGCTGCTGCATCATCATCCTCATCATTTCTGCTACACTGGCAGGGCTAGGGGCCAGGACTCTCCTCTTCAGGTTCTTGGGGGATGTTGCTCCGGGTCCGATAACAGGCAACCCACCCGCAGTAGATGTGCACGGAGTGAGGTCTCGCAGCAAGCTATCAAATACGGCACATTTCTCGGCTTTTAAAAAAAACGCTATGCATTGCCAGGTGTTTTATCAGATTCGAGGTGTTACCTCCTTTGCACAGTATCAGCTTAAAGCACTTGTTGCAGGCTGCTGAGTTTGCATATTTTGCTGTGAAGTACAGCCAGACTTTTGACCGCTTCGCCTTGGGCATTTTTAATCTATAGCTCTGCTCTAAAAGAACGTACGTACCCGGACCCGCCTACTATCCTCGGAAACGTAAAATGATTGGTTAGAATCCAAAGTGTGTCACAGCTCAGGGAAAAAAAGCACCGAAATAAAGCACCGAAATGTGCACTGCTTTTCAGTCTGGTTACTACCGTTTATGTCAGAACCGGTACCCATCCCTACTCGGGAGTGAGGAATTCTTCCCTGCATTCATCGTTAACTCTCCAACTGTAATCTTAATAACGCATTGAATGATTTGGTGGTAAAATATTCATGTAGCTCTTCTCCCTTTCAGTCACATCCCACTGGGCCGTGTGGAACATAAATGTTTAGAAACAAAGTTATAATTGCGTCATGATCAGCTTATCAGCTTATAGTTCACCTGTAGTCCAATGTAAAAGGAATGGCTTTTACCGTTTTAATCTTTTTTTATTTTAAAGCTCTTTAAAGATACTAAGTGGTGTAAGAAAAAAACCACATGAGCACAAGTGATCCCCTCGACTGAATGATATTTGTGTTTGCAGTCGTAACCAGCTGGGCTCCCTGCCGGCCTGCCTGTGTGGTTTACCTCTGAGAGTCCTCAACGCCAGCAACAACAAGCTGGTCAGCCTGCCCGAGACCATTGGACAACTGCAGAGGCTCATGGAGCTGGTAAGGCTGTTTTACCACTTGTGTCACTGTGTTGGTTTATTCCTGTGGCACTCAGGAGTGAGTAATAATATTTCTATTTTTGTGTTTCTTTGTCTGTATGTGAATATCTTATGCTCCAGTTGTGCTGCTCACTGCTTTTATCCCAGTCTGGAGAGGATTTATGGCTTATGTTTTTTAGCCCTTCTTCAGTAAGCTTTATGTGTCACATGAAATTTAGGGACATACGTCGTCACTCTCTTTTTATATTTCCTTGGCTCATTCTGATGTTACATTTGTGTCTTTTTTTCTGAAAAAAGATACAAATCAGATCAGATCGTCGATTCTGTGACCCTGAGTAGTGCCCACTCAGGGTCAGAGAGGAGTTTAAGTATCTCGGGGTCTTGTTCACGACTGAGGGGAGAGCAGAGCAGGAGATCGGCAGATGGATTGGGACATTGGCTGCAGATGCTGTACTGTTCTGTTGTGGTGAGGAGAACTGAAGCTGTTGATTTACCAGTTGATCTACGTCCCTACCCTCACCTACAGTCACAAGCTCGGAGTAGTGAATGAAAGAACGAGATCACGGATACAGGCAGCAAAATCTGAAGGGTTGCTGGGCTGTCTGTTAGAGAAAGGCTGAGGAGTTCATTTAATCGGGAGGGGCTCAGAGTAGAGTCGCTACTCCACACATCAAAACAAGCCAGCTGACGTGGTTCATGGATCTGACTAGGATGCCTCCTAGGTTGAGGCCCTGGGGTAGAACCAGGACATGATGGAGAGATTATATCTCTCTGTTGTTCTCCCTGAGGAGCTGGAGAGAGGGAGGTTTGGGCTTCTCTGCTTAGAGTGCTGCTCCCAGGACCCTGCCTTGGATAAGCAGAAGAAATGAAATGGTATTTTCTTCTTAAACTCATAATAAGACATTTATTTTTTACTTTTTCCTCCACAACAGCATCTCTTATTCTAAATCAAACAAGTCTCACAATAAAGTGCTGCATAATATATACAACTGATAGTGATTCAATTCAATTCAATTTTATTTATATAGCGCCAAATCACAACATAAGTCGCCTCAAGGCGCTTCATAGATACAGAGAAAAACCCAACAATCATATGACCCCCTATGAGCAAGCACTTTGGCAACAGTGGGAAGGAAAAACTCCCTTTTAACAGGAAGAAACCTCCGGCAGAACCAGGCTCAGGGAGGGGCGGCCATCTGCTGCGACCGGTTGGGGTGAGAGAAGGAAGACAGGATAAAAGACATGCTGTGGAAGAGAGACAGAGGTTAATAACAGATATGATTCAATGCAGAGAGGTCTGTTAATACATAGTGAGTGAGAAAGGTGACTGGAAAGGAAAAACTCAATGCATCATGGGAATCCCCCAGCAGCCTTTGTCTACTGCAGCATAACTAAGGGAGGATTCAGGGTCACCTGGTCCAGCCCTAACTATATGCTTTAGCAAAAAGGAAAGTTTTAAGCCTAATCTTGAAAGTAGAGATAGTGTCTGTCTCCTGAATCCAAACTGGAAGCTGGATTTTGACAGAAAAATTGACAGAAGCCCATCTGCGGGATATTTCACTTTATCCAGTGGTGGTGGTGGTGTGCTGTGATTAGCTCATTCACAATGTGCGTGATGCTGACCGACCTGATCTGATTGGGTCAAACTTGTGAACAGAGTGAATTTTTACAAGGACTGACAGAGCTGTGCAAACAAGGAATCAGCAGATGGCAGCACTGGCAGATTGGTTGATGAGGAAGATATTTTCATGACCCATTACACTGTCCGTTTTGTTTCAGAGGAGAGTCAGTATGCCACAATGATGCTGGTTTAGCTCTTTACATGGAATATTGCTGGCAGGCAAAACAATCACATTGCTTGTTAGCACTCCTGTGCAGGGAGCAGAGGCTAATGAGAATGACAGTCCTCATCCTGGCCTGTTAGCTGAAAACGGTCTAGTTCTGGTCAGCAGCAGGACAATCGGGGCACATCATCACTTTAAGTCTTTTTAGGGTGAAAATGAAATAAGCTGAAGTGTCGTGAGCCAAGCCTGACTCTAAACTAAAGCCCCGCCCACATATAAAGTGATTAGCTCATCGCACATTGTCTCTTCTAATTGATTCCCACTCCTTCATATGTCAGTCAGAAGTGTCCTTCACTTCAGCTAAAAGCAGCTACTGTCTGCTCAAACAAATCTGAGATAACTCAGAACCTGGAAGCTTCCCATTGCTTACTGTTATTTCACTTCTTGTCAGTATGAGTTTAATTCTTTGTGCTCAGGCAACTGCATCACTGCTCTCACCTCTTCTTTATACCTGGACTCTGTATATGTGTGTGATATGGTATTAAAGTCTTATTGCTTATTAACTTTCCAGCAGCGTCCTCTCAGCATGAAAACCCAGCTCGACTTTGCACCATCTGCTCAGCTGTGACGTTTGCTCCCGTGCTGCCGAGAGCATTTCAAACAATTACTAATCATAAATATTAACCGCTCACTCCCCTCGTTTATTTTTGTCCTCTGCAGGACATCAGCTGCAACGAGATCACAGCTCTTCCTCGTCACATCGGCAGACTCAAAGCTCTGCGCGAGCTAAACGTGCGCCGAAACCTTCTCTGTGTCCTGCCAGAAGGTGAGTGCCTTTTTTCCCCCCCAGTATAAGGCAAATTGCAGTGTCCTGTCTTTCTTGATGACTTTCAGAAAGTGAAGGCTTTCAGCTCTCTGTGTCCTAAAGACTGGTGAATTTTGGTTGGAAATCTTTGTTTTGACTTTAGGTGTGTAATTAAGGTGATTTATGTTCCCTTTAGGCAGCGTTTAAGCCTTTTAATTTCACGTTTCTTTTGATCCCACCTTACCTCTGCACCTTACAGAAGCCTATTGTGCACTCCGTGCTGTGACTCGAGGATCGGAAAGTCAAGTCTCATTTAGAGTGAAATTCAGAAATGGAATAATCTCTTCCATATGCAAGACTGGGAGGTGCATCTGAGACCACAGAGTCCTCTGCGTGCACTGCCACACCCATCCTTGGGCCTAAAAATATACTTAACCCTCAGTGTGACCGAGGAGCGACCTCCAGCCCAAAAGGTCTGAAATAAGTCAGTGACACAGAGATGAGCAACAGCCACAAAGGTCTGGTGCTCATCTAGTGAGACAACGCCCAGTCTGACTAACTGATAGGCTGGAGAGAGACTGGCTTTTACATGGCGGGCAGCCATTTATAAACACCAGAACAACTCTGCATGTAAGGCCAGTATCAGTACCCAAATACAATCTGACTACAGTATTTTTTTTTAAGTTAGGGCCTGAGCTTATAGCTGTTTTAGTTATTAATGGGTCTGTTGATCTTTTTTTTCCTGTTTTGTAGTCAATATAGTCAAGATATAAAAAAAAAAAAATCAATTTCTGTCTTCATTGTCAGTTGTCCAGCATGTGGATAGTCTGATAAACAGAGTCGAGACATGGAGTCAGGCCAGCAGATAGTTGATCAGAATGATAAACAACAGCAACTCCAATCGCTTTATTCAGCCGGTTTGGATTTGTTGCTCCAGTTTCCTGAATTGTTACATATCCCCATCCCCTCACCTTTATGACCATCTCCTGGATTGATTGATGAGCTTTGAACTGGTTCAGAAGCTTAGTACCACGGTGCTGGGGGGAGGGGGGCTTCAACCAGGCAGACTGGACGGCAGCCCCGACAAAGGGAGGGATGTTGTTTTTGATTTAATATCTGTTGAACTTGTGCAGCTCTGAAGAGTCCCTGAGATAAGACCACCATGACTGCTGAGGGCTTTTTAACGGTCGGCCAAGCTCAGGGTGGCAATAGCATAAAGTCAGAGAGTCAGACTCTAACTAGAAGATCAGAGCTGGTAGGAAAATGATCTTTAAAGCCAGAATTATCATGGCAGCAGCAGCAGCTTTGGTTAGCAGCATAATGCATCAAGGCTGCAATGGAGCAGACTGGTGTCGTCAATCCTTTATACATTTCATATTCCTTCCAGTGACATCAGAGGAGGCTTCTGCAAGTTTGTACCTCAATAAGTAATAAGTCATCTAATAATGCTATTAGCAGCTATTTATCAACCCAGAAAGAAGAAAACATGGATGGTCTTGTAAAAATTTAGTAATTTAGTTATAACAAAAATCTGCATTGTGAAAAGAACTACGAGCCATGTCTGAAATCTTCATCTAGTCTCTAGCCTGAGTGACTCAGGCCCAAAGTGTAACATCTAAAGTAAATCAGCAGTTATTGTGTTTTATTTCAGGCACAGCTACTTTGCAGATTTCTCATCAGACAGCCACAGTTCACTAAGACCAGGAAAATGGTTCATATCAGCCCAGCTCTCAGATCTCCAGACCTGTGAGGTGGTGTGCAGCAGTCAGATTCGATGCTGTGCATATCTGAACATATGTAAACAGACTGCTAGATAACTTGAGGCCTCAGTTCTTTTAAAGTTTTCTGTTTATTGTTCTTTTAAAAAAGATTTAGGAGTAATTTGCAAGTTTTTTCCCGTTTTTGTATACCGTTGCAGGTTAAAAACTTTGTGAACCCTAGTATATTTTGTTTGTGTTTCAGCACAAGATCTAGAACCTCAGATTTTGAGTCCAGTCCTACGAGTAGATGAAGGGAACGGAGTGAAAAGAGAATTTGTAGTTTGTACCTTTTATAGGAATTGTCTCCCCTGCTGTCATGATTGGCCTGCTGCTGTTGTTTTTTTGGTTTTAAAGTCAGATGGTTTTATAATAAAATTGTTAGAGCACTATAGATGAAATTTACACATTTGTCCTGAGTGATCTCAAGGCATAAGGGAACATATGTTTATGCATAATTTAATCGAGTACTGTATAGAGAATATTTTTATCCAGTAACCAGAGGAATGCTTTCTGGTGTCACCACTCACACCATCACATGTGCTTAGCTGACATTATTACCGCCTACACGTGGTTTTAATTATGAGAAACTGTCTAAACACTCTGTAATGATCATGCTGTCAAAATTGATGGGTTCCTGAGCTGCGCATCATTAGCAGTCTGCAGGATATGGTTCCCCCATTGGTTTCTGCCCACAAACCCAAACATCCGTCTGAGGATCTGTAAACACACACATACACTCACATAGAGAATTTCTTTTGGACATCTTACACTGGGAAAGAAGACAAATAAGGACAATGCGTTTGGTGGACCAGGAGTCCGGAAAGTTTATACATTTCTTGTATATGACTGTTTGCCAGTCTAGGTAAAGGCACCATTAAAAACCTTCACAGTTTATCCTCAGCTAAAAGAAGAAAGAAAGAAAGTGTGTACATTATTGTACTTTATTGAGCCCCGTGGGGAAATTGCTCTCTGCATTTAACCCATTCACTCAGTGAAGCAGTGGGCAGCCATTGGGCGCCCGGGGAGCAGTGTGTAGGGACGGTACCTTGCTCAGGGGTACCTCAGGGTAGCTGTTAAGGGGAATCGAACCCCCGACCTTCCGATCATGGGGCAACCACTCTACCTACTGAGCTATCCCTGCCCTAGGTTTCAAAGAAAGGTTAATTATATAACTGCAAAGACTTAGAAAAGATAGAGAGATAAATTGCTTCACAGTGAGAAATATAATGCCTTTTTAACATTTAGATGAGCTTACAGTGACTCTGGTAATAAATTCCAAATCATGTAATATCAGGGAGAGCCAAGCAGCTGGGGTAAACAGGCATTGGATAACATTAGCAAGCTAGTAGTCTGAGTGCAGTTCAGGGTAAGTTTTAGATCTGTGTTAACCTTTTGAAAAAATGATTCTGTGTTTCTGTTTCCCATATTTATGATATGCTCAAAGAAACAGTTTGATATTTTGAAAAATGCATTTGTTCCCTTTCATTCATTGCAATTCTCGCTTTCTAAAAAATTACATTCTAAATCGACTAATTGTAGATTTAGGCGCAAAGAGACCTCATTAACTGAGCTAAATATCATTAGCTCAGTTAATGTCAACTGCACTCAGTGAGTGCAGTTGAAGTGAGCTTCAAGGTCTCTAGGTTCCTGTTGTTATAATAAGGTTGGGTACTTGGAAGCTAGCTTCAAGGTTGAGTTTATGGGCATAAATGACCATGCCCATAAACTGAACAGTAGAGTGCTTACAGCAGTCAAAAATGAAATCCCATACCTGTACACTTCTTTAGGACTGGAAGTGTTTTTGCAACCACAGCTATTGCAATCGAATGCCATACAAATAAGGCATGCAAGTTTAAGGCACCTCAGCATTGGCTTCATTTATCTGCCCACGGAAGCTACATTCATCTCTTATACTGTCTATGGTACCACCATAAGGGGGGTGGTGTTATGTCCAGTTGGATCTCATGGTAGCAGTGTTGTATCACTGTTCCAGTGTAAAACCCAATACCGTGGGAAAAAATACAGAAATACATAGAGAAATGTACCGTGTTTAGTTTAAAAGCTGGTTCCAAAGCTTGCTGCAACCTGGAATCTGTAATCAAGTGTGTGGTCAACCTCTTCATCTAACTTGTTAACATATTGGGTACTCTGTGAAGGTGTGCACGCTTGTATATTGACTCTACATAACTCTTTAAACATAAAACAGGCACTTTTGTTAAATTACAGCTTAGTCACTCCAGTAAAACGCTGTGTAAGAGAGGTGTTCCAGGTTTTCCAGGTTATTTTGGATTTAATGAGGAATAAAGTTCACATGAAGAGAAACAGTTTGACTCTGGGCTGCTAACAATTACAAACCTAGTCTGAAAATAACAACAAGAGCTGCATTGTGTTATCTGGTGGGAAACATGTTGGTGGTTTTACCCATGTGAAAGTGTAAGTGTGTGTAGTCTACTTGAGATCAACTAAATCAGCAGCAGGGGGGGTTTCCACTGTCACTAAACAAACTGCTGGTATCGGTCTATTTTAAAATCAGGTTGTGTGTGTGCTGAAGCCTCTTAGTGTAGTATTATGGAAAACACCTGAATATCTGTAATTCTATGCAAATCACTGAAGCGTGTGCATGTCAGCAGAAACTAGATAATGCATGTTTTTCCATGTCCCACACCTGACTGGGCAGGTGGTATGGTCTATGCAGCTGATGCAGGAGAGCGGGCATCTTGCTCTGACCATTTCATATTAAATAAATGCCACTTTTTCAATATTCCTGCCCAAATATGTTGTTCTTTAGCATCTATTTTAAGAATTCCTGGTTCAAAATAACAAGAATTCACTCATTTCAGCCTGGTTAAGGTTGCAGGTTGATGCAATCTTTCTCATCGGTGCCATCAGAGAGAGGTCTAAGCCGTCTAAAAATAATTCTGCAGCAAGAAAATTCACAAAGAGCTATCTTCAGACGCAAGAACAGAACAAAGTGTTCTGGCAGAGATCATCCGACCTCCACAGATCTCACCACCATGGAGTCAGTCTGGATTACATGAAAACAGAAGACACTGAGACACGCCTAAGTTCTCCAAAAGTGATTTTCCACTCGCTGTTCCAGGAACATTAATTTCCCCCCCGAAAAAACTAATGTTCTGGAACTTTCCGGGGAGTGAAAGTTCATCCAGCACATTGTGATTAGCATTTTCACAGCAGGGGTAAAGTCCCGGGAAGATTAAATCCATTAGTTTGCTGGCATTTCAAAGGTGCAGTTTGTCTCAAATTTTGAGTGTTGTCTTCTGCAAAAATCAACCAAAAGGGTCAGACTTTAAACCTCCTGGGCGTCTCCATTCGAGTTATTGTTGGGCAGAAAGTAAAAGAAAAACAAACATGGTTTGGGTAAAAAAAAAAGATAACCCTGACGTTTTCTGATGAGATATAATCCCCTTATGTGCTGCATTGTATATCACATAAGCCAAATCTAAACAAATCTGCTCGCTCTGAAGGAGCAGATGACCAGAGCTGTTTGCCTGATGTTTGTGCGTTTGTGTCTTCCTACAGACTTGGCTGATCTTCCTCTGGTGAAGTTCGATTTCTCCTGTAACAAAGTGTCCACCATCCCAGTGTGTTACAGGAAGATGAAACAGCTCCAGACTCTCCAGTTAGAAAACAATCCACTGCAGAGTCCACCCGCACAGGTACATAAACAAACACACACACACTTTTGTCTTAATGTACTTTATATCTTCCACTATTCTTTGTGTCTGAGTCATGATTCGACATAAATTCTTGGTGCACATCTCTGAAAATTAAACCTACTTTATTTTTTTAGATACCATCCTAATATAAGAAACAGACATTCATAATAAATTTATATTTTTAAATGTATCATTTCAGCTTAATGTTCCTGCACAGGGCTATTATCTGGCCATTACAGCAATCATCATGATCATAGCAGCATAGCAGCAGTATTGCAATAGGTAGTATAAAGCTATGTACCTGCTTTTGGAAATGTTAAGCACGAGCAGCTGCAAGAGCTAAAAAGAGACACAAGTGACTCAGCAGTCTTTGTGAATAAAGGCTGAAATGATGTAGAAAACAAAGCAAAGCTGGACTTTTACTTGATGCTGATTTGAGTCCCTTTTCCTCCCATTATTCAGATCTGTATAAAGGGCAAAGTTCACATATTCAAGTATCTGAGCATTGAGGCGTGTCGCAGCGAGAAGATGCCTGACTCTCTCTACCTGCCTGTCATGGGGCGAATCAACTTATCAAGGCCCACCACTGGCAGGTCAGTTACCGTGGTATCACACAGCTGGGGGGGATTATCTTCTCTTCATTATCAGCGTCTGCTCTTGTAGTGCAGTTAGACTGTACGTCTTTGACAACGTTCTGGTGTCGAAATGTCAATTCTTTATCATTAAAGTGAATAGGATTGCTAGCGGTTATGTAGCAATGCAATTTTTGTTGTTTTTTCATTAATGGTATTCTGGGTGAAAATAACAGAGCAAGATGTTGAGTCTATGTTGACTTGTGATGGCAGTGTTGCCTCATGGTTCCAGTACCTAAAACCAGACACAGTGATAGAACTGTTTCTGTTTGGCTTCTTGTCTGAGTAGCATGATGATACTGCAGCTAGTGATGGTTTTAGTTTTAAAGCTAAATGATGGGTTTCAAAATTAGCATGGGATGTAACCTGCAAGAATTCAGCGACTTAATTGTTTTCTTCCCCCTCCCAAAGTGTATAATCCGAGCTACAGTGGCTGCTGCAGGACAAACGTGCTTTAGTCAGCAAAAGAGCCATAGTGGCCACGGCTGGCCACCATGTGTCTGCTACCAATTGTGTAAAAAAGACATTTTTATATTTTCTAATATTTGAATAATAGCAACATGTAACAATAAATCAAAAAAAAGAAATACTTTTAAAAATAAATAAAAAGTGATATGTGTCCACTAAATATTTGCAGGGTTTAGCTTTTTTTTTTTTCCTTGAGTCACCTCAAAAAAAAATCTGGTTAGGCTCAGTCTGCAGTTTACCTCAGCTGTCAATGCTGCGTGAGAAGTATCCGCTTCTATTTACTATGCAGGAGACTGTAAAACTTTGTGAAAGGGGTCTGATGAGTCAGTAAAGCTCACTTCTCTGTGATCACAGTGATATTGGTGTGAGTTTTTGAGGATATCCTGAACTTTTCTGTCAGTATGCGTTGCATGGTGTTGGTGAAAATTTCATTGAAGTGAGGCTAACATTGTTGGACTCCGAGGCTTAGCGAATAAACTCTTGTTACGATGTGAGAATATAAAAACTGTTTATCAGAGGGAAAGTGTTATTTCTAGGACACTTGACTCTGGCATTAGTAGGTGTGATGTTAGCTTAAAGCGATTGTTATGTAGCCAGCTTGTTCTTAGCTTTAAGGTTAGGAAGGAGAGGATGGACTTTGATCTGGATCTATGTCTCTTTCCTTCGTGGTTTTGCTCCGTTGGTAAAACACAGGTATGATCTTTTATATCTTGAGTCTGAAGGTGCTGACGCAAAATAAAATTTGTCTACGAGTTCTGTTCTCCTTTGATGTACTAAGTTTATGAGAATGCATCATTTTGTCCTAAGAAATAATTACACACTTATTAATTTATATTTATGATTACAACATTTGTTTTATTAAGTGGCCTCAAAGAAATGACTGACTGTACCTTTAACCTGAACAAAGGTTTCTTTCAGTTTTGTTAACCTGACAAAGAGAAAGTATACTATATATAACTACTGACATGGCATAATGGAATAGAATAATCTTTTAATTGTCCCTCAGGGGAAATTTGGGTGTAACAGCAGCAAGAAAAAGCTATAATTTGACTCAAGTCGTAAAATCATGAACTTTTGAAGCTTTTTCTGTTTTTTGGTTCACATCTGAACTGTATTCCCAGTCCTGGAAATACTCAGTTTTATTGAGTATTAGTGTACAGGATACATCCACATCCCACTCCATCATTTGTTTCTAGAAAAGTTTAGGACATATGAGAAAACTAGCAAACAGAGAAAACATTTGAGACATTTGTTTCAAATTTTTGTGACTTTTAGGTTATTTATGAATGCTGTAAGTTGTTTTAAGCTTTGGACTGCCAAGATAGTTGCCAGAAGCACATTACATCACCCCAGGGCCATTATTTCGTATGGTTTTAACAACATTACACGTAGACAGAAACTGTCTGTGATCTGAGCTTGCTCAGTTTCTCAGCCTGTAGCCAAATCCTCCATTAGTCAGCTGAAACTGATCCTTTCTCCGGCTCCCAGCTGGGTAGCAGTGACAGACTGCCATCATACTGAAAGGTTTGTCCAAAATCTCATCACCGGTGTGTGAGATGTTCTCTGTGACTGATGAATAAAGGAATCGGGAGTGAATACAGGAAGAAAACATTTAAGTAGACAAAGGAATGAAAGACTACAATCCTTGAATGATGACACCTAGTAAGGACATACAAAAAAAAGACTGCACATATCTCAGGGACAAAAGAAAGACTTGTTGAAGCAGTCAGAGAAATGGGTTGATGGACTGCACACAGTGATACAAAGAAAAGAAAAAGAAGTGAGCTAAACAGAGTGAATAACAATACAAACAGGAAGCAATGTAAAAAGAAAGAAATTGACAGATGAAACAATGGTAGGAATACAAACTAACAAACAAACAACCCCTGCAGTGCTGGCCACCTATAAACTAATACTCATGGCAGCACAGGAACAAGCTCTGAGCACAAGATCCATATTACACCAGGTAAGACCCCAGGTGCAGGCTGTGTAAAGATGCCCCTGAGACAATCCAGCACATAACAGCAGGTTGCAAGATGCTATCAGGCAGAACATACATAGAACGCCATAACCAAGTGGCCAGCATAGTATACAGAAACATCTGTGCCAAGTATGGCCTGGAGATCTCGAGGTCAAAATGGGAGACGCTCCCTAGGGTGGTCGAAAAATGACCAAGCTAAGATCCTGTGGGACTTGCAGATACAGAAGGGCAAAATGGTGAAGGCTAACAAGCAGAGGAAGACAGCTGTAGTGATAGCTGTAGAAGATGTGGAGGATGAAGGTAACGGTGGTCCCAGTGGTAATCATAGCACTAGGTGCGGTGACTCCCAAGCTAGGCGAGTGGCTCCAGCAGGTCCCGGGAACAACATCTGAGATCTCTGTCCAGAAGTGCGCAGTCCTAGGAACACCAAAGATACTGGACTCTCAAGCTCCCAGGTCTCTGGCAGAGGACAGTTTTGCCTGGTTACGCAAATTAGCATTAAGGCCTTTACACACAGTTTCAAACTTATACACAGGGTGGGCCATTTATATGGATACACCGTAATAACATGGGAATTGTTGGTGATATTAAAGTCCTGTTTGTGGCACATTAGTATATGTGAGGGGGCAAACTCCTCAAGATGGGTAGTGACCATGGTGGCCATTTAGAAGTCGGCCATCTTGGATACAACTTTTGTTTTTTCAATAGGAAGAGGGCCATGTGACACATCAAACTTACTGGTAATGTCACAAGAAAAACAATGGTGTGCTTGATTTCAACGTAACTTTATTCTTTCATGAGTTATTTACAAGTTTCTGACCACTTAGAAAATGTGTTTAATGCCCATTGGGTTGGATTGTCAATGCAACCCTCTTCTCCCACTCTTCACACACTGATAGCAACACCGCAGTAGAAATGCCAGCACAGGAATCCAGTATCCGTAGTTTCAGGTGCTGCACATCTCGTATCTTCACACCATAGACAATTGCCTTCAGATGACCCCAAAGATAAAAGTCTAAGGGGGTCAGATCGGGAGACCTTGGGGGCCATTCAACTGGCCCACGACGACCAATCCACTTTCTAGGAAACTGTTCATCTAGGAATGCTCGGACCTGGCACCCATAATGTGGTGGTGCTCCATCTTGCTGGAAAAACTCAGGGAACGTGCCAGCTTCAGTGCATAAAGAGGGAAACACATCATCATGTAGCAATTTCAAATATCCAGTGGCCTTGAGGTTTCCATTGATGAAGAATGGACCCACTATCGTTGTACCCCATATACCACACCAAACCATCACTTTTGTTGTTCCAACAGTCTTGGAGGGATCCATCCAATGTGGGATAGTGTCAGACCAATAGCGGTAGTTTTGTTTGTTAACTTCACCATTCACATAAAAGTTTGCCTCATCACTGAACAAAATCTTCTGCATGAAGTGAGGGTCATCCACGTTGAGATGCTGCAGTAGCTGGAGTTTGTAAGGGTGCCATTTGTGAGTAGCTAATATCCGCCGAAGGGATGTTCGACTAATGCCTCTCTCCAGTGACATGCAGCGAGTGCTACGCTTCGGGCTCTTGCTGAATGAAGCTAGGACAGCCACTGATGTTTCTTCATTAGTGACAGTTTTCTTGCGTCCACATTTTGGCAAATCCAACACTGAACCAGTTTCACGAAACTTAGCAAGCAGTTTGCTGACTGTAGCATGGGAGATGGGTGGTCTCGTAGGGTGTCTTGCATTGAAATCTGCTGCAATGACCCGGTTACTGCGTTCACCAGATATCAACACAATTTCGATCTGCTCCTCACGTGTTAACCTCTTCGACATGTCAATGGCTGTGAACAAAGAGAAACTTGTAAATAACTCATGAAAGAATAAAGTTACATTGAAACCAAGCACACCATTGTTTTTCTTGTGACATTACCAGTAAGTTTGATGTGTCACATGGCCCTCTTCCTATTGAAAAAACAAAAGTTGTATCCAAGATGGCCGACTTCTAAATGGCCACCATGGTCACCACCCATCTTGAGGAGTTTGCCCCCTCACATATACTAATGTGCCACAAACAGGACTTTAATATCACCAACCATTCCCATTTTATCACGGTGTTATTACGGTGTATCCATATAAATGGCCCACCCTGTACACAGTTAAAGCGTTGTTTCTTTGTGAGAAAATTCATCTTTTGAAAAAATGCAATGTGGAAAAAATGAAGTTGACATCAAGCGATGATGAGCTGGTCCTGATGTTTCTAAACAAGAAAAGGAAGAAACAGAGATTCTGGGTTCATCCGGTTCTCATGGGGCAGCAGCAGCAAGGAGAATTTCATGGTTTGATCCAGCACTTGAAGTTTTGTCATGACCGCTTTCATACATATTTTAGGATGTTGGTGGCACAGTTTGAACTCTTGTTGGCAGAGTAGGGAACAACATCTGAGGAGGCAGAGAAATCATGTCAGACAGTCGATTGACCCGGAATCTAGCTGTGTGTCTGAGGTAAAACTGTATTATGAAACTGGAACAGTACTCACATCTACAGAGTACAGTATAGAATGAATTTATGTCATTTCATCCATCCTCCAATCCAAAGTCGGGGGATTACCAAAGGCTTTAGGATTAAGGACTTCTAGTTTGTCTAACCCAAGCGATGTAATGTCAAAAAGCAAAGGAATAAAGAATAAAATATTTAAAAAGCTGGTGGGCAACTGGTGAGGGTTGGAGGGAAGTACGGTAAAAACAGAAATACATAGGAAATAAAAATTCTGCCTCTTCAGGTCCTTCAACACTCAGCTTCAGCTGAGTTGTTTTTCCTGCCCACATGAAACTCTCCCAGGATGTGGGCAGGAAAAACAGTTTCTGTTCTCCTGTAGTTCACACAGACTCTACACTTACATGTAAATCAGGTTTTCCTTTAGCTTTCATTCTTGTTCATGCTTTTGTCACTTGTCTTCTTGATTTCTTTGATTAAATAAACTCCACATGACACACAAGATAAAAGCATCAGCAACATCCAAGGTATGAAGGGGTGACCTAGAGGGAGCGCTGATATTGTGTGGATATAGAGTCCATACATATAAAACGCCAGAACAGAAACCAGACTGACAAACTACAGCACTGCAACAGGTCTGCTTTCTCTTTCTCTGACGGTTAGTAATTTTCAGATTGGTTTTAAGCTCATCATTTGTTGCAGCTGTCATGCTTTGCTGTTTGGCAGATTTCCCCCCCCATTTTATTTCTGCTGTAAAGACGTTGGGAAAAGCTGTAAACTCTTTAATGCCATCAAGTTGAGGATTCTGACTTGTCTGTCTATGGGAATTAATTTGGTTTTGGAACCACCTAAAGTGGCCACTCCAGAAATAACTACCGTATATTTCGGACCGTATATAAGGCGCACCAGATTATAAGCAAAACAAAACAGTCAGATAAGTCGAACTTTACTCCACTCATTCTTCTTGCATTGATTCATTAATGTTGAATTCTCTCTGCTGCTCTTTTCCGATGATGTTGCAGTGTATTAATGACTAATCTGGTATTGTGGATGGATTTTCTCAGTTGTTCTCCTGACTGAAGTTTGGTCCGTTTGTATCATCCTGCCATGTGATTGCTTTTGTCCCTAACCATCAGGAACCCTCACGTTAACTTTTATCGAGTGGAAAAATGTTAGTGTTCATCCTCCAGCTTCACTGTGTTTATGTTATACTAACATAGCTGTGTCACTAGCGATCACGTAGCAAATCATTATATACCAGCTAGCCAAATTTCAATAACCCTACAAACGTCACTGCTGTTTAGTTTTCTGTCTTCATTCATGTTGGAAGTGATAGCAGAGCTGTACGTTTTAATTTTTTCAGAAATCTCTCAGTCAGAACATGCAATATCATGTTTAGGTGGAAACTAGCGAGCTAACTTCCTGCTAACTTTTAACTCCGTTAAATTTAATAACTTCTATTTTCATGGATGCCTGGATGTTTTAACTTAATTGTTACACCTGGTAAAATAATGCTCCGACAATTCATCAAGCGGTGCGCCTTCATAGCTTACCAAAGTAATACTAAAACATTTTTTGGCAGATCTTTGAGTGCTGTGTACCACATAAAAGCAGTTCGAGGTCAGTAAGCACAACCACTGTCGAGTAAGCACTGTTGCTTATTGGTTTATACGTTAATATGTCAGTTTTTTGGCTCCATATATTTTCAATTAATACCAGAAAACAGCACCGCCTGCTGATTGGCATTCCATCGATAATCGATTGCATTTAGATTCAATACACAGTTGGTGACGTCACTGATTTTATGGGAAATGAACTGGTACTTATAGTGGTTTCCATTCTAACTGAGCACTCAAAAGTGCTTTATGCTACAGCCTCACCCATTCGCACACACACTTTTATCTCACACTGATAGATGCATCAGGGGCAACTCAGGGTTCAGTATCCTGCTCGAGGATACTTTGGCATGCAGACTGGAGAAGTGCAGAGCGGAACCACCAATCTTTGAATTGGTAGACGAGCCGTTTTTGATTGGCTGTGTTTTCCATGCAGGGTTACTGAAATTAGACCAATCCCTGACTTTGACAAGCTATGATTCTGAAAGACAGATATGCTAAAGTTCAACTTCATATTTATTTTAACAGAAGTCTTCTATTCCTGCTCTATGATTTCTTCTTAGTCGTCTTCTGTGATCCTCAAATGCTTCCGATTCTTTTTTTCGTCTTTCACTGAAACATTATTACAAGCCATCACTCTGAATTTGTTGTTTCTCAGCTTTGTTTTTCATAAACATGCAATGCCACTTTCACTCAAAAAAAGGCTGTGGATAATAAATTAGTACGCTTCTGTGAGGTGCAGTCGTTTGCCGTCTCACTCCAGAGGAAGCTGAGAACAGAGTGATGCTATTTTTAAAACCCCATTAATACGATGACCTTAAACAGAGCTAGATAAAAATGAAACCCAGCATGGCTCCGTTTATGGTTTACCAAATGAAGAAAGAGTGCCCCGCCAAAGTAAAACAACACAGTCCAAGTTCCAGATCTGCTCATAGCATTTGCTTATGATGGCATATTTTTTTGGCTATTACACGAGTTTTAGTCTTTTAGTGACATGATGAGGATGTCAGGGGGTCAGAGGTCACAGAGAGATGGATGAACCCTAATTTGTCTCAGACTTAAAGTGACCTGTGTGGGCTATTATGAAGCAACTGCACTTGTAGAATCATGATCAAGGAGATGAGAGGAGAGGAGCGACACTGTTGCTCACAGAAGGGTTATTAGAAAATGCTGTGTGTGCGCGTGTGTGTGTGTGTGTGTGTGTGTGTGTGTGTGTGTGAGCAATTCCAGTGCCTCATTATTGTTCAGTTGCTTGGAGACTGCCACAGGCCAGTGTTCACACGGCCAATTAAAGTTCCCCAGATGCCCTTGTATTTGACTCCTGTGTGTTTTCTAAAACACTGATTTTTAAAACCTTTTTTCAGATCTTCCCTTGATCAAATAGGGATGTTTTATCACAATAGAACAAATATATTCTATTTGTTCTATTATGAATAAATAATAAACATAATAGAATTTGTTTAATAATGCTTTAGATTTCAATATTATACAGAGTATGACAGGTCAGTTTGTTTAAGAAAAGTCTTACAGAAAAAGTTGATTTAAACTCTATTTGAAGGCTTACACCTTATTATTATTATTATTATTATTATTATTATTATTATTATTATTTTAACTATCATATTAACCACTCAATGAGCTTCTTTATTGTTTAATATTATTTTAGGCTTCCTCTGTCTGATCGCATCAAGTCGTTCTATTCATAGGCCAGAAAAAAAGCACTTAACTGTCTAAGTAATATAAAACATTAAGGAAGCTATGACTTTAAATCAATGAAGGATTAAGTATAGGAACTTCATGCCATCCATGGGGCTTAATAGAAAGCTTGGCAGTGAAAAACATGTGACATTGGATTGTTTAAGGTCCTAAATTAAATTTTGCGTCCTAAGGTTCAGAAACTTTGCTTAGGCTGCTGCCCCCGCGACCCGGCCCCGGACAAAGCGGATGAAAATGGATGGATGGATGGATGGTTCAGAAACTTTGTACATAAGTTTTTACCCCTCAGCTGTAAAAGGCTGATGGAGTATTCTTGTCACTCCACCGGGCAGGCTGGGCGGGCAGAGTGAAAACCTAACCTAAATTTGTGAATGAGATAACTTGAGAATGAGGCAGTGTAGGAGCTTCAGATTGATACCATAGGTGTGTCTACAAAATAAATCTTGAACACGTTTGAATTGCAAAGTTCAAGTTTCATTGAAATCTTGTGAACCCAATAACTCCAGAATGAGCTTGAAATCAATAACACAGGCACGTTTACAAATCATCTCAGACTACTCTGAATCTCTGTGACATGAACCTAAAGTGAAAGGTCAAAGTTCAAGTTTTCTGAAAATCTTGTGAATGCGATAACTCGAGAAGAAGGTAATGTAGGATTTTCAAACTGATGCCATAGGGGTGTCTACATAGCAGGCTGAGCTGTACTACTGGTGGTTCAGATGGGTCTCTCTTTAGTCCTGTCACCTCAAGAATTTCTCCTCATTACACATTCGGCTGTCTTTACATGTGTAAAGTTAAAGAATGCCGAGAAGATGCATAAAAATACTAAATAAATTCCTGAAGAATACTTCAGGCCTGGGAGAGGGTACATGCAGACATGCAGTACAGTGATGGAAGTGAGGATGATGAAGGCTTTACTTTGTTTGCTGTGGTCTGTGTATTTCGGTTGTAGGTTTCATTTTTAAATGTTGATTGCAGTGACGTCAAAAAAAGTTTTTGTTTAACCGGCTTACACCTGTAGATGCCCTGAAACTTTCATGACAGCAGTTAAAGGTTAAATCCAAACAGCCAATCAGAATTTACACAGCAGTGTGAACGCAGCATGAGAAGCAGAGAGGGGAGGGGGAGCATTCTCTCTCTGTCTCCCTCTCTGTCATTGTGGCTCCCTTGCTCTTTGTCTCGCCTGTGCATACACACACACACACGCCTGCCTCCTGTGTGTGTGTCAGGTGTGTGACCTGTGTCTTGTGTCTGCAGTGTGGAAGACATGGAGCAGCAGAAGAAGCAGGACAGTGACTCAGGAGTCGGCAGCGACAACGGAGACAAGAGACTGTCTGCTACTGAGGTGTGTGTGTGTGTCTCTGCATCTGTGTGTCTCTGCATCTGTGTGTCTGTGTGTGGGGGGGGATTTTGTACATTTGTACCAATATGACTGTAACATGTTCAAATATAGGTGTATAGTTATGTGTGTGTATGTATCCATGCACAAATATGCGTTAGACATGTACTTAATACACTCATCTTTACTCCTTTAATCCTCATTTTCTAATCACACCAGCTCATCGTTTTTTTCCTCTGTAAGTCGGTGTATCTGAGTGAGTGCGGTGACATTAAAAGACGGACCCGTTTAGACGTCACTCACTTTTTCTGCAAATTGTTATTTCTTTTGTGGACTTGTGAGTAAATGATTGTGAAAAATGGCAAAAAATGAATTGTTACATTTAACAGTAAATTGTTAAAGAGCATTATTTAAGATGAATTAATACAAAGTTGAAATAAATGACAAATAACTGAAAATTTTAATATTTGACTTTGAATTTGAGATTCTTCTGGATTTGGTCTTGAAATGAAATACTGTTAGAGCGGAGGCACTTTGGCCTCATCTTGTAATTAGGGGCAACTTAACGTTTAGTTGAAGTTATTTTCTTCATTTGAACTGATAAGCTAAAAGTTTTTCTGTCTTTCGTAGTCTTTATCCGTGCAGTGCAGAGGAATTTTGTAGGATTCTGTAAACTGACGTCACGTCGCATCAGTGGGAGTCAGAGATCTCCTTTTCATTTTAGAATGAACACATTTTTTCTTTGTTACTAATTCACACTTTTGGTCATTGTTGAGATAGAAAGCTATTCAAGGCAGCAGCCAGCTCCAGGTCTGCGAAACTGAAATTATAAACTCTAATTTGCAACTGATATGCTTTTCCTGACCCAAAACTACGAGAAAAGTAATAAACTACAACTGAGAACGTTTACACTTTTAACACTCATCAGTTGTTGTGTTCTTGTGTTGAGGTTCTCACAGTTTTGTTTCAGCTCTGAAGCCGTTTCATTGCTTGTTTCAGCCGTCAGATGAAGACAGTCTGAGCCTTAATGTGCCAATGAGTCACATCACAGAGGAGGGAATCGGCAAAGACGACTCGAGTGAACACATCAGCTCTCTGACAGGTACACACACACACACACACACACAGAGTGGCCAGCATGTGGCGATGGTAGACAAACTGTATTATGCTATCTATTGTCACCTGGTTAAACTCTCTGGACAGCCCGGATCCATGTGAATGAATAGTGTGTGCACGTGCGCTCTTATTACTCATGCTTTGGGAGCATAAACATCATCTGGACTTGACTCCGTTGAGAAAAAAGCATAACCAATTTGAGAATGCACATTGAGTGATTCAGTCAATGATTATGGAAAAGAGGAAAGAGTGAAGTAATCAACAGACTTGCACAATTATTTATCTGCTGCTGGATTTGTTCATGCAGCATGAAGCAGTGCTCAGCACCATCTACAAGTCAGGAGATCCCGTACGAGCCCTGCCATGCGATGTGGTTCAGCAGTGTACAAACTGAGGGTTTAGTAGTTTTGCTTTTCTAACCTGTCAGCTGTGTGTGTAAAAGTATCTGGGCTGTTGAACTCTATTAAAGAACAGCAGCAGCTCCCCAGACACAGTTTAAATAGACTTCAATCAGCCTTAATTAGGTTAGAGCTGATGGAGGGTCACATTTACTGAACTGAGATGAGTGAAAAGAGGTTATTTATATTTCTAAACAAATCCTTAATCCTGGCGTCACAAAGATGTTTTACATATTATATATTTGACAAATGTGTTGTTTTTAAAATAGCAGCAAGCTCCTGCTGTGGTTTTTATTATTTATCGCCAATTTTCTTGTGAAAAGTTTAGAAAATGAATGAAATTTAAACAAACACAAAAAATTAGGGAAAGAATTCTCAAAGGTTTTAAGAGCTGACTTAAGGGCTAACTCACGCACCTGACCTGCTTTCCTCCAATCGCTTCTCCTGCACATTCTGCCACTCGACATCTGTCTTGGCAACGGCTCCGGGCAGATATTTGGACAGTTCTTTTGAAATCCTTGTCTAAGTGCAAGGAGAGACAGCCATAACTTGAAGTAGTGGTTCAAAGGTTTGGCGGCTTTGTCCCCAAACAAGATTAAAGTAGCTTTCTTTTTCCTCAATTTATACTTCTGTAGTGCATGCACAGTTTCACTGCATCTCAATCCAATCATCTGCTCATCCCACCATAGGACTGAACACGTTCTGTGCCAGTTTATGTGACGGAGGTGTGCCTGCTGACACTCATAAATATGTTTCAGCTGTTGATTGGCTGTTTGAGGCTTGGTGCCAAATTTTTGTCATAATTTTTTTCAGGATTCTTCAGTTCTGCTTATTTCCTCCATTTAGTGTCTAGTTAGTTGTGACTGGTGAGCTGTGATCAGACTGTATTTGTATCTGTGTTTTATTTCTTGCACATTGATAATAACTTTGATATTTTTAAAAAGTGAATCTGTTTGAATGAGTGTAAACACATAGACAAAAACTGTGCTGCGTTACGCATGACTGACTAAAATTGATGGAGCTGTGACGTTTACAAGTCCCTTTATAACTTTGGTTATGCAGGTAATTATAATCCTTCGTGGGTTCACTTTCATGGGAGTTGTGCTTTTGTGCCCATATTTTTCATATTCTATCAAACCTGTGGTGCAGAATTCTACAGCCTACACTTCAGCTTAAAACTGAGAGTTCATGTTTCCTTCATTTCAGCAGACCCAAACTCTGACTCGGTGCAGCTGATTGAGGAGAGCCCTACGGAAGCCCTGAGAGACCAGAACAGAGACTCTTCTCTCAGCACTCGCTTCATCAACTACATCAAGGCAAGAGCTCGTGTTGTGTTGCGTCTGCACACCTCTGAGTGCTTCAGTTAAAAATTGATGCAGTAAATGGTTCACTTCATGCATAATGCCTCCCTCTGATTGAGGTTATGTAAAACTATTATGTTCACTGGGTTACTTTATTCCAGCATTAGTTACGCTGCCTGTCGTTTTAGGCTCATGCGGTTTGTTTAAATGGAGCCTGCAGCATAAACTGTCACTTTATGTTAATCTCAATTAAAATTCCTTTTAGACTTAAAAGTTTTGCTTGAATTGTCATGAAGAGAGCCAGCTCTACTTAGTATTGGAGTTCATCCACCTTTTTTAGCTTATTCCAAGTTAAAAGTACAAACGGGTTTCACATCATCAAAACTCAGTTTTTACCTCTGCCGATGTTATTCTCCAGTTGCACATTGCTTCTAGTCATTGAATTGGCCGTGAACTCCTCTGTATACCAAAGTACTCTACAGTCAAATTGCAGAATAAAGACTTGCTGTTAGAAAAGAGTAAGAAACAAGAAAAGCATAAAGAATGGAAGGAATGGATGAAGAAAAAGGACTCTGTTTTCTAATTGTACGGAGGAGAAAGTGGTAACGTCTCTGAGCCGGACTGTGGATCATGTGATTTCTGCAGCTGTTGCTGATTTGCGTACGCTTGTCTTTGCAGGGTAGGACGGCAGCAGACTTCGACGAGCCCCTCAGGATAGAAGAAGACTCTCACTGGTCAACACAACAAACGTAAGTTCGTGAGCATAGTGTCGTTTCGATTTCCACTTTATGACTCACGTTTAGTTTCTCCTCATTTATTGGTAGATTATTGTATTGTATGTCATAATTAGATATTTTTCTTCTACTTTTATTAGCACAGGTTATTCAGTATCTTTTTGCAGCATCATTCAAAATCAGTAGTGATTTTTTTGTGTTTCTTTCTGTTGATTGATGACAATTTAGAATCTACAAGTATCCTCTGAGGGATTTTACCAGCTGTGATTTTATGATATGGCACCATCATCACCCGTGTAAATACACTGTACATATACATGACTCTCATTTCTATCTTTGTGGCTGCAGGTCAAAAGTCACAGGGGGCACAGAGCTCCACATCGACATGATCAACCAGCTAAAAGAGGCTGTGGAACTGCTGCAGGACCCCAGCAGGTGAAAAACACCAACAGCTGAGTGTTAGTTAGAGCTAAGTGACACCACAGTGAGTCTATAAGAGTATCCATAGTCTGTTTCCCTTTGCTGAGTAATAATTCATATCTGCAGCACTATGTTACCACTGCTGAACTTACTTAAACTATGAGAGAATTAAACTTGACTGAAGTCATGTTTTTGTTTTTAGTTTGTTTTTCTCATTTGCAAGCCAGCACTCTGTGGCATTACTATTGTGTTTTGTGCATCAGGGTGAACACAGAGGAAGATTTGTCTGGAGTCCAGCTCTATCCAGTGGAGATGGTCACAGTGGACGAGTCACTCAAGTAAGATTCCATGAATCTGCATTTAAGACTACTTGTATTATGACTGTGGAAAAGGTTTTGGCCTGATGGACTGAGGGGAGAAATGTTTTTGTGTTAAAAATCTCTTCTTTTTTTTTTAGCTCCGAAAGCATTCTACCTCTATTTAATTCAGTTCGGTTTTATTTATATAGCAGCAAATCACAACAACAGCTGCCTCTAGGTGCTTTATTTTATAAGGTGGAAATCCTACGACAATACAGAGAAAACGCCAAACAACAGATGACCCCCTATGAGAAAGGGCTTTGATATAAACAGGAAGCAAACCTCCGGCAGAACCAGGCTCAGGGAGGGGAGCCATTGGGTGAGGGGAGGGAGATGGGACCAAGACACACTGTGGAGGAGAGCAACACATTAATGATGAGTAATGATTGAGTGAAGAGTGGTGTATGAACACAACAAAAAATCCATCAGTGTGTCTTGTATGTCAGACTTGATTACTCTGTATCATCTTCTCTGTCAGCCCACAGTCAGTGACAGCTATCATTTTATTAACGTTCAATCGATAGCCTCAATTTGTGTAAGTAAATATTCTAGGCATGATCAGAAAGTCCTGGAAGTTGAACTGGGCTAATTAAACAGGACTATGGGCAGAAATCTGTGCCATCAGAAACTGAATTTGAATAAGTTACATTTGAATTTGAATTGCTCAGATTGAATCTGAATTGTAACTTGAATAAATGCTTTTGAAAACTGAATTTGAATTAGTCTAATTTGAAATTGAATTTATGGTTTGAAAATGATCATCACTAAATTGAAATTGAATTTATATTTTGAAAATGAATTGATTTGCTTTGAAACTGCATTTTATCCTTTAAAAATTCAGCTCTCGAATAATTTCAGTTTCACTTCTCACCATTCAGTTTCAGTTCTACAATTCAATTTCAGTTCCAAAATTCAGTTTTTTGGAACTTACATCCGGTTCCGGTTCAAGCGCAGATTAATAGAACTACGTTTTACTAGCGGACCGAAAGTGTTACTGACGGGAATCTACAGCGTCTTTAGCTGAATTAAGACTTCAGAAGTCATTCGTCATGTCGAATGACCAGCGGATAAACTCTCAGGTTGGTAATAAATGTATTACATGTATAAGAACAAGCGTCATGTTAACAAAAGATAGCCGTAAGGTAACTGTTATGCTTATTGTAGCTGTTAGCTAAAAACGCTAATTTAGCGTAGTTTGCCCTGAATTCAGCTTTGACAAACAAATATGATCGACTGTTTCTAGTAGAATTCCAAAGTTGTCATCTTGGACCCTCTCAGAGTGCCCCTCTGTATGCTTGCAGAGACCCCTACAGTAGGGAAACATGCAAAACGGTGTCCAAACCTTTGTGTTTTAGCTTTATTTATGTCTTACACAGCATCCCAACTCTTTAGCTAACTTAATAACTTTAGCTAAAGTGAATAGTTAGTCTAATTCATTAGTGCAGCATTACTGGATCACCTCTGTTTGAAGTGATATAATATGATGTACAACTATCACTGTGTTTAACTACCATAATAATTCTTAGGGTACTGAGTGCATGCTTAATTAGATATATTTTTTAAACATACTGCTCCATTACTATGTTTGACAGGCTGAAGTTGTCGGGTCACCTCCTAAATCGACCATCTTTTACAGGTGTTTTGTGCCAGAAATGGAGTGTCCACTGAAGACTGAAGATACTGAATCTCTACGCCTTGCCATTGATCCCTATTGTGCCTTCATCTAGACAAGAGACATTAACTTAACCACTCTCATATGCTCTGTACCTACACCACATTCCCTGACAGTCGTAGCTTGGCTCATCTGAGGGTGAAATTATAAGAATGTGTTATTTTGCAAAGTGCTCTCTAGTATTCCTAAATAAAATATGGCATTGATGTCATTTCTTTTGAATTAATCCCTTCTTCTGAAATATAAGAACCTCTTCTGGTTTTAATGGCACTTTGGATTTCCTGACTTTCTGTTCCACTTCCAAACCCAAATAGATGCTCACAAGCTGACACAGTAACATGGAAGAGGGAAAGACGTTGGAAAGGACTACTACAAATAAACCTAATGCCTAACCATGAAAAGTGTAAAATAAGAACAACAATAATAATAATAATAAAGATAAAAGATGAAGTAACAAGTTTTTAGTTTATTCCAAATGATCATCCAGATGTCTGTGACATGTGATGACAAACACCATAATGGAAGGCCTTAGTCATCACATGCTTAAACTCATATATTTTTGCATATGCTGAACAGGCAGTCAGACATGCTGTAACTGTGGGGTAGAAAACAGCATGAACACCATACGGCAGGGGTCTCAAACTCCAGTCCTCGAGGGCATGGAAAAGTTGCATGACTCCAGTCCACCCTTGAGGACTGGAGTTTGAGACCCCTGTCATATGGAATATGACAGGTGTGGTTGAACTGCATGAAGACTCTGACGTTTGTCTTCTCTTCTGGCAGGACAGGAATGTGGCCTTGTCCTGTGAGCCACAGTAAGGATGTACTTAGAGTAGAACTGGACTGTCACCGGCCTCAGGCTCTTCACCCTTTTCAAAGACAAAGCAGTCATTTAGATAAAATATTAGATATTGTTTACCTGTAAATGCACAAAGAGAATTTAGAAATGTAATTATTGTCAAGAGTGAACAAGCACTGATAGTGTAATCTACAGCTGTGGCCAAACGTTTAGAGAATGAGAAGTGTTGTTTGCTTATTTACAAAGTTTGCTGTTTCAGTGATAGTTGTATATCATATTATATCACTTCAAACAGAGGTGATCCAGTAATGCTGCACTAATGAATTAGACTAACTATTCACTTTAGCTAAAGTTATTAAGTCAGCTAAAGAGTTGGGATGCTGTGTAAGACATAAATAAAGCTAAAACACAAAGGTTTGGACACCGTTTTGCATGTTTCCCTACTGTAGGGGTCTCTGCAAGCATACAGAGGGGGTACTCTGAGAGGGTCCAAGATGACAACTTTGGAATTCTACTAGAAACAGTCGATCATATTTGTTTGTCAAAGCTGAATTCAGGGCAAACTACGCTAAATTAGCGTTTTTAGCTAACAGCTACAATAAGCATAACAGTTACCGTACGGCTATCTTTTGTTAACATGACGCTTGTTCTTATACATGTAATACATTTATTACCAACCTGAGAGTTTATCCGCTGGTCATTCGACATGACGAATGACTTCTGAAGTCTTAATTCAGCTAAAGACGCTGTAGATTCCCGTCAGTAACACTTTCGGTCCGCTAGTAAAACGTAGTTCTATTAATCTGCGCTTGAACCGGAACCGGATGTAAGTTCCAAAAAACTGAATTTTGGAACTGAAATTGAATTGTAGAACTGAAACTGAATGGTGAGAAGTGAAACTGAAATTATTCGAGAGCTGAATTTTTAAAGGATAAAATGCAGTTTCAAAGCAAATCAATTCATTTTCAAAATATAAATTCAATTTCAATTTAGTGATGATCATTTTCAAACCATAAATTCAATTTCAAATTAGACTAATTCAAATTCAGTTTTCAAAAGCATTTATTCAAGTTACAATTCAGATTCAATCGGAGCAATTCAAATTCAAATTTAACTTATTCAAATTCAGTTTCTGATGGCACAGATTTCTGCCCATACAGGACCAACTGTCTCACAATTTTGAGTTTGAATTGAATTCATTCATTTAAAAGGAACAGTGTATATTAGTGAACATATTAATCTTAAAATGGCAGAATTAGCAAAAAAGGCTACTTTTCATCTGTAGTCCTTTGCTGTAAATGGGCTGAAAAAATGGCTATTACAAAGAATTCATCATGCATCTTTGTAGAAGACAGTTCAATGCCATCTTGTTCCTAAGATGCTTCTAAACCTAAATTCTGAAAAACATAAAATAAATGTCTTTTCTTGTATTTGGGCCAATATGGTCGTTCCTGAAGATAAATGTAGTTCTGATTCTGTACACTGTTTTATGTAGGGTCATGGTAAAGTAGATCACTTGCCCTTATTTTCCTTTTTTTTTCTCCTTAGCGGGCAGGACAGTGATGACGGCGCCACATCACCAAAGGTACAGTATGAGCTCGTTAGAGCTCTTTAGCTCTAACACACATACATGGCATACATGTTTCTTAGTTTCTGGAAGGACTTCCAGGTTGGTTCAAACTCCAGTTTGTTGGCCAGTAATTTATAATAAAATAGCAACATTCACTGTGTCTGAAGAGTTCTGCTAAAACTTGGATTTTGAGCTTTTTGTTGGATTTCTGGGTCAGCAGGTGGCAGTGATTTTTATTAATGAGAACTTTCAGGAAATGCCTGGTGGCTCTTCTCTTTGACAAAAGCACCAGAGGAAGTTTCAACAGATGAAAATGTTATTTTGGTATAAACATTTTAGAGGAAAGAATTGGTACTTGCAGCCAAATAACGTTCAAACTCTCCTTCATTTTTCCTTCATGATCCCTGAGCCATCCAAGCAGAACATGTAGGGTCATTTAGAGGGCTAAAGACCCCCTAATATACTGAAGGCATAATTATAGTATAATATGTGATATATATAGAGAGAGACTAGAAATGAAGAAACCTTTTTCTGGCCTTTTCTTATAGTATTTCAAGTCCTATCCACTACCACTAGGTGGTCCAGTTTGCAAAGACACCTCTCTTATCTAAAAAATGTATTAATGACTATCCTCAACTGGTGGAGCTCAGCAGGTGGAAAAGTGTTGTGCGTTCCTAGATAAGTAAAACCTGTAGGTATGCTAGTAACAGAAAATACTTACAGCTGAAACCTTTGATGCGTCCTGTAGCAGCACATGGATGAAGGTGGCTGTGAGTTCCAGAAGAAGAGACAGATGATTCTAGAAAAGGCCAGGTTTGAAGCCCAGCTTGCGTGCCGGGAGTATGAGTGGCATATGTCGATCAAGGTAAACGTAGCGCCAGACCTCTGGATGTAGTCTCTGTCCTCCGAGTGAGCTGTCTACGGTCGTGCTTCGCAGTGATCCAACGGTCGTGTGTCTGTTTGCTGTGTTAGCTGCCGATCACACCTCTCTGAGCTTTTCACGTGTCGCATTTCATCCAGCAGCCTGATCCACATGTGCACAGAGAGGGAATGTGTTTCTCTGTTGCTACATGCGAGTCTCAATCTTTCACCAGTTACTCGCAGGCTTTCTTGGGAAATTACTAACTGGCTAAACTGAAGGTGGGTTTACTGAAAGCCTTTGTAGTGGACAGTAGAAAAACAAGTGGCTGGTGTTTTCTCTCTCCCATGTTAGTGTGCAACATTCATCTGCTGAAGTGGCTGTGTGACTTTGTTTTATAATTAACACTGTTTCAGGGTTATTTTTGTAATTTCATGAACTATATATTATGATGTTTACTATTTATTGGATTAACACCAAAACTTTGTTTTTTTATATTTCTGTACTACCTCTATTTATTTCTGGGTTAAAGCATCGGTTAAAACATCCAATGCTTAAAACAGTAATACCAGAATTTGTCTTTCTATTGTTTTTTTCCTTTTTCTTTCTATTATTGTAGGGTCTTTACCATAAAGTGCCTTGAGGCAGCCGTTGTTGTAATTTGACAATGGTTACAAATAAAAAATAAAATTGAATTCAATTGAAAAATTGAATTCTGTTGTAAAACATTCCCTATTTCCTCAAATTAGATTAGGAATGATAGGTTTCTGTATGGAAGACACTGAATTGAATGTACCATTAAGTTTATGTTACATGGGGTGTTTTGGGCAAGGTCTGTTTAGACATGGATGTTGTCTAAAATGTTATCCTGTTTTGTCACAATTAATTGTTCTTTGTTTTCTCCATTATGTTAACATTTTTTCTTGTGTTTAGCTAGCTAACTTAATGTGTACAATAGCAAACCTGTGACACTATGAGTGCAGTGGGTTTCTGCTTTGATGGTCATCACTCTTTGTACAGGCCTGTAAGCAGCACTGTATTTAGAACAAATGGAAATCAAAGAAGATATATATTGCAGTGTGTTCTGCATATATTTTAAACTGCTGTTGTTCACATAAGAAATGCAAATTCAGATCAGATGTTATTACCAGGTGAAAATATGGAAGACCGTAGGATTTTTTTTTTTTTAAATAAAAATAAAACAGTCTTTGGAAAAGAATATGTACCTCTTCAATTTTGTTGAATTACACACCTCTGGAGCGTTGGTGCTGACACTAAGCTAGTCTGCTGTATCTGTGTTTCTGCTCACCATATGAGTTGAGTGATGGTTGAAGGTAGAGGAGGCAGGAACTGAGTGGAGTGTTGTTCTGAGTTCAATTTTAGGCCACTGAGCTCCTGTTAGTCTGCACAGGTTCATCACAGGAGTGAATGTGTTTCTGTGTACTTTATCTCTCTCTGTGGAGTCATTCATAAGTCTGTGTCATTGAAAACTGCACATGAAGCACAGGATCAAGAGTGTCCAGCATTTTTTCATTAAATTGACTAAAATAGGACTGACTTTAATTTTTGTTTCCATTTCTGTTGTTGTAGCGAAATGACAGATCTCCAGTGAGCGGACCTCCATCCTTCTCCAGCCCACCCTTTGGACTGAAACCTCGTTCGGGTGAGTCAGCTGAGATAGTGGACCAGGTTAACTGGAGTACCAGATGTACAGGTTAACAAATTGGGGTTTTTTTCTGGACAGAGTATACTTTCAGTTACCACACTGTGATAATTTAATGGCATTTACTATGCTGGTCGCTGAAAAAAAATGCACAGTCTGAGTGTAGGATGAACACCTGATTTTGACATGAGCTCTGTTGCTCTAGTCATACAGTTTGTAGCTTATGTAGTTTTAATTTAAGCTTAGCCTAGAGCTCAACATTCTAATTGATATAATCCATATTGGTTAAACAAGAGTGTAGGAAATTGTCTTTCTTTTACGTGGCTTTATATGGCTTTAAAAACCCTAAAAGCAAAACTTTCTACAGGTGGGTGAAAAAGCAAACGCACTTAATTATTTTTCTTCTAAGGCCCTAAAAGGGTGTCAGCTTTAATACACTGCTGGAAACGTCATCATAATAATGTTGGTCCAGGATAAACATTAAAACTGACATTGTTTGAGCGTTCAGCTAATGCTTTGAAAAACTCTTGCTCACAAACCAACATGTATACCTAAATTTGACTAACAGCAAACCTAATTTTGTAATATATTTATTATTTTGTAAAAATTAACAACTTGAAATGCTTACCATTTGTTCCAGAATCTTATACAGAGTTTTATACAAACTAAGGCATTTTTTCCCGAACATTGCAATGCTATGACATCATAACAGTGTGACTGGTCAGTTGATCCTGGACAAACAGTATTGAACAACACCAACACGGGCATATCAGATACACCGCTGGAAACCCTGAACTTAGTCATTAGCTTAAAGCGAAGCAGCAGCAGTCATGTTGTGGCAGCTTGTGGCCCCTGCTCATCAGCTTTATTTGCAGAATGATAGAAAGCTTCTGCCCATGCTTTATTATAGTTGGCAACCATCCAGCTTTTGTTTGCTGTTACCAGTGTGAAATGATGCTAACCGCTAATGAAGCTAACATGATGCTAACAGCATGTGAGAGTGATTTGTAATGTGAAATGCCACTAATCTTTATTTTGTTTTGTGCTGTTTTGTTTTGTGTCTTGTCATCTCATTCTGTTTCTTTGCTTCACCTTTTTTACCTTTTCTGATTTACTTGTTTGTTTGCTTTTTGCCTTTTTTTGTGGCACTTTCATTTCTCCTGCATGACCTTTGATGTTTAAAATCACATAAACACTCATTTAATCTGACCTGCCTGCATTTTTGAATCAATACCTGCTTCATTGATTCCTGAAAACTAATTCACACTTTCTCCTGGTGATTTTTGCTGTTTTTCGGGGTGTGTTTTTCGTGGAATGAACTTTGCCTTGCTGTACTTGGTTCACCTTGATGCTCACCCTACCACCACCACCTCCTCCAACTACCTTCCTTGCACTACACACACCCCCCACCTCCTGCGTCTCTGAACACTTCCCACTTCCCACCCGCCTGGTTGTAGCTCCACCCTCGCTGCCCTGCTCGCCCCCGCCTTCCTCTCTCGACCCCTCCCTCCTCCCACAGGCCTCGCCCCTCCATAGAGATACACCTCGTAGCCATGACGACGGAGGCAATCACAACCGGGGTAGGTCCCGCTTTATCTGCTAATTGGCCAGATGACACACATCTGGGCTGAGCTGTCTGCTGACAAACCCTGGGTAGGGACCGTTTTCTCTTCAAAGCCAGAAAAGCCTGTCATTACTGGTCTTTAACTTTAAAGGTGGTCTTTAAATGTGTTTTAAAAAACAAAAAACATTTTGAATTTAGTCTTTTGTCTGTTGTTTTTCTGTTCATTAGTCCACAACTTGTTTACCATCCTATGTCATATCATATCATTTTATTTAACACCAGCAGCACTCACAAAAAGTGAGCGTATCAGAATTGGTTTTCAGAGTCATTGCAAAGACAGCTGTCATCGCCCCCCCGTCCTGAAAAGGATAAGCAAAGAGGATTGCTAATTAATTAATTAACTAATTAATTAAGGTTATATCATTGGGAATTACTGATCTATACCAGGTTTAATTTCAGAGTTCCAGGAACAGAGCCATTATAAATGAAAAACCAACCTGATTTGAATTTGGGCGATCTCCTCTTGCAGTCACCTCCAGTCCACGTAAAGGAACCATTTCCAGCACAGTTGCTCTTGTTCTGTCTCTCCATGGAAACCCCATTATGACTATATAACTGTCAACTCTGACTTCACCACAGCCTTCAAACTTTCACAGCCATGAGTGCACACATCAGCTTCTCTCCATCTGAACAGTTTAGTTTTGTTAGGTTCAGTTTTAGTTGTAACAAGGCTTTATATCTGTCAGAATAAGCATTATTGATACACATGTGAAGGTCCTTTAGTCCCAGTCATGACATGCTAACCATTCACAGCCTGGTTGTGCTGACAAAAAAGACTAAAACTAAAGGGAATTCCAGGATATTTTTGTATTTTTCTGTACTGTTTTTCTTTTCCAAGCTCTGTTTTTTACATTTTTATTTTTATTTCAAACCAAAATGTTTTCCCCACTGAGCTTTTAGTGCAATAATATAAGGGTGACCGTTTTAGCACACTGGAGGCTATTGAGGAGGCGCATCGCAGGTTGCAGAGAGATATTGAAAAACAGCGGCTGTGCTGTGGAAGCCATCCAGGCATGAAGACAATGGTGTTGAATGAGAGATCGGGTATGGTTTTTTATTTTTGATGAAGGAAATCTCGGAACAGATTGTTCTCAATCTAGCTGTGATCCTCGATAATGCTCTGAGTCTTACGTTGTCCTTAGTGGCAGGGAGGCGCTTGCCAGTGACGTTCTCTGCTGCCTCCACCACTCTCTGTAGCTGTTGGCATAGCAACTCTCACTGTGGAACTGTGTACCCCCCTTAATGTTGCTTCCTGTAGTTCTCACTTCTCAGTCCAGTGTACCAGCTCAAATTTTGGGGAAAAAAGTCTCAGCTATTTGGCAACTAACTGACAATATATTTATTCGTTTTAAACAAGTTTTTGATTTGTTCTTTCTCAAATATTTGTGTGGTCTGATAAATTTGTTGAGCACAGTACCTCAAAAAAAGAATTTGCCTGTTGTACCTGCAGAAATATGTCACAAATAATTTTTATAATCTTTTAGAGTTAGCCTGAGTGGCGATTGTGAAAGAAAAAAGGAGTAAAGGAGCTGTGGCTTCCTTCAGTTTTCCTCCTCAGTTAAAGAAAAAGCAGTAATGTCTGATGATGTGGTGTTGGGCTGTCAGCAGGCATCTGAACATGCAGACATTTAAACTGCAAACACTGAGATTTAAGGTGAAGCTGAGTTTTTTATAAATTTCATTTATTTTTTAATCTTGACGACAGCATTTTGGACAACCTTTTGACACAGAGGGTCTGAGTTTGTGTTCACCTGTGGTTTTAAGAAACTTTATTGTCATCTCATCAAGCTGCGACTCACTGGCTCCTCTCGTTGGTGCGAATGGGGACAGCAGCTTCCTTTCCTTTGAAATTCTGTCACAGCTTTCTCTTAATTTCTCTCGTCCACTGCCACTGTGTGTTTCTTTGCCTCAGACCACATGTTAGGGTGTTTCAGATTAGATGCTCTGCATGCACGCGCGCGTGCATACGTTTGTGTGTCGAAACAGCAGACTGTGATCAAAGACGAGCTTCACCGCACTCTGCTTTCATCTCAAGCTGTTCCCGTGTGTGTGTGGTGGCTGTGGACCAGCAGGCGCACGTGGTAGAAGTTAGAGCTGATGCCATGATTTGTGCGTGCGACTGCAGCTGGCTTGTGTAGAAGATCTAGAAGGTCTGAAATTTACATTTCTAAGAAAATAGCTATTGTAACAAACCAAGTGTTTTGTTGCTTCTATATAAGTGAGTGTGTTCTAATGACTGAGAATCATCAAATGCAGCTTGCTGATTCAAAGGAAAACCCCAGTGCCTTACAAACTGGGGTCTAGTAGTCTGACACCTTTGCCCCACAGTGCAGGAACCACATGTGATCCACAGGTGGCTAACCTGGGGGGAAATTTGCCCACATGGGAGAAATGTGAGATTACGCAATGTGCACAACCACGCAGTTCACTCACAGGTACCCACTGTTTGCCTGAACATGCGTGTTTGCTGGACTGAGTTTGATCTGGCAGTGTTCTAAAGAGCTTCTTGTCAGTCATACATAGCTTCCCCAGTCCTCAAGTGCTTTCATAAATGCTGAATGAGGTTGATTTTTGTGGAGGAAAGTCCATGATGGTCAGGGCAGACTTTTTGGCCATGGAAGTGATTGGAACGCCTAAATTCAGTGGTTTGAATGGGTGAGTGTAAGTTCTTGCACTGTAGTGTATAATATAGTGTATGTTGGCAAAGCTGTCTGCTCTGCTGCATATGCACTGAGCTGGGCACACTGAGTAAACCTGTTACTGGTGGACCTTACATCTTACTGAAGTTGTCCTTCTTGCACTTGAGCAAAATGAAAAAAATGTTATTATTAGGGTTTTTTTTTAATGCGTTAATACAAAGAATCCCAGCATTTGTTTTCACTTCTGTTCTCATACTTCACTCCAGAAGGAACAGTTCTGTTTTGTGTCGGCTTTGTCGTGACACTGCCTGCATGTGTTGTGAGTTGAAATGTCTTAAGTCTAACCATCACATGGCTTGCAGCATCAGAGACCGTATTAGGAAAGTCTGATACACACACACATACAATTGGAGATGTATGCGTCTGTGCATGTATGAAGTATCAATGAGTCTGGGTTTCGTGTGCGTCTATTTTCGGTTCCTATATTTTAAGCGTCAGATAATGGTCCCTAAAGGGGTATCCTACTTCCACTGGAATAGAGTCCAAGATAGTAGATGGATCACAGCCGTGTCATATTTTATTTATCTTCATCAGCACCAGTTTCAACTGTAGACCACAAAGTGTGGACATGTTTTGCCTGGTTGTGACTTTAGGACAGGGTTCACACTTGGATTAACAGTCAAGTTTGGCTGGGTCATTTAGCTGTAATGTTTAAGGTTGGGTTAAAGGGGATGTGAAAATGCAGTGTGTCGAGGAAGGTGCTCACAGAGCTAGAAGTTATTTTTGTGCGGCCCAGAAGAGAGCTGCAATTTAGTCGTTTGGTCCATAAAAGGCTTTGATATATCGCGGCGACTCTTAGCTGTGAGCTGTTCACACACTCGCTGTAATAACTCTTGAATGTTCACAAATCTGTTACTAACCCTCAGAGACTCTTTAAACTTCACTTTCTCACCACTTTCAGTTTTTAAGTCTGACTCATTTTCATTTCACTCTTGTAACATTTTACATGTGTTTCCCTTTTGTGCCCTCGCTATATAAAAAACTTTTCAAGTGTACTGATGCTGAACTTAAAAGTACAGTGATTCGGTCTGTTGATGCTAACTTTCACACTGTAAGCTATCTGACTCGCGTCTTTGAGCTGCTGCGCTCTCAGTGTTTGCTGTTGTAAGGAGAGCATCATTAGTTATCTATCAGTGGCTTCCTGAAACTCTTTTTGAAGCACAACATTTCTACACGAGCCCCTTATGTGTAAGCGTGATAAGATGGTGACTAATGGTCCGTAATGGGTTCAGGCCTCAGGGAGAATGACATCATGCTCCCATCGTCAGTGCGCCTGACCTCATTAGTGACCAATCATCACCTTGTGTGAGTGACTTCAAGTGCAGATGCATGCACAGACTGCGTGTGATCAGTCTTTGAATACTTGTCTTTTTAAACATGTAACTACCATCATTTTTAAAAACTATGTGCCGGTTTTAAAAATGGTTATGTAAACCATCAGAATCCATAAAAAATAATCAAAGGACATTTGGATTACTTGATGGAATTTACTGCAGGTTACACTAAAACATGTTTTGTTGCAAATGTTTATTTTTTCTTCCTCTTTATACATATGAAAATGACTTCTGATCTCATTTACACTGACTGAGGCAAAATGGAAAAGTGTTGTATGGTCAGACAAATCAAAAGTGGAACTAAAGAGGAGAGGAACCATCCAACTTGTTATCAGCAGTCAGTTCACAGGTGTGCATCTCTGATGGTACGATAGCAGCAGAAATGTATATACAGGTTTTAGAGCAAAGTCCTTCATATTTCAGCAAGACAATGCTAAACTGCAAGTATTACAGCAGCGTGGCTTCATAGTGGAGAATCTTTCACCAGTTACAATCTTTCCACACATTTTGAAACGTAAAATACAACAAAGAAGCTGTTTAGCAGCTACAATCCTGTATCAGTCAGTCCAGCAGCTGCTCTCCTCAGTTCCCCAAATTTTATGGACTGTTGCTAAAATCCGATGTTACTACATATATGATGTGAATTGAGATGCTGCAGTGCGGTAAACCCAACTTTTTTGAGACCTGTTGCTGCCATCATATTCAAATTGAGCTAATATATTTTTTCTGTGTTATGCTATAAATAAAAGGATTTATGAGATTTGCATGTATTTGCATTGTTTTAATTTACATTTTGTACAGCGTCCCATCTTCTTTGGAATCGGGTTTATGTAATCAAAGGCCAGGAGCGTTTAATCAATTGTAATCAAAAAGGCAATCAGCCAGTCTTTGATAGTATACTAACCTGATTGGATACCCTTCAGATGTGAGCAGTTACTGTGTAACAGCCTGTTATATCAGCTCCTGCTGTTTTTTTAACGATTCAATCATCCAAAGTCAATATTCATTGCTTTTTGTGTTTATCCTTGGAAAATGTGGTTACCTTTGCTTTTCAAGTCTTGTCTTGTCAAGCCTGCGTGTGTCTTTTTCATCTCATTTCACTCTCATTATTGGCGAATTGGCCTCAGTTCTACTGCCCAAGCCGAGGCCTGTAGTCCTGGAGGAGACGGCAGGGTTAAAAGATGGCGCTAAAGTGAGAGCTAAGAGGAGGAAATATAAACTCTGTTCCGCCACAGTCATGGAGAATTTGGGGTCCTTGGGCAATAACATGGGCGTGCTTTGGTGAGCTGACGTTTCCACTGTACACTTTCACACTAGCTTCAGCCTGAACCAACACACTGTTTGGATCCCTCTGTCAGCTGATTCAGAGAGCATCCAGATGACTTAAGGTGAATGATTATGGATAATAAATGGATCTCGACCACCTGTGTACCACTTAATGACAAGCAGCGGAGCCGTGGACATTATGAAAGATGGCTGCAGCCACCATGATGAAAGATGTTCCACACTTATTCTTCTTTGATTAATATTATTTATTTATTGCTTTTATTGTAAACACAGCCTGGGATGCTCTGTCAGTATTGCTGCAGTTTGTAGTCCAAATTCTGCTTAGATTGTGATAGTGTTTAATTTTTTATGTTACCAGTTACAAATCAGGAGGGTATTTGGAGGAAAACGCCAACAAGCAGGACTTTGAAAGCCCCCCCATGAAAAAAAAACCTTCAGAGAAGAGGCACAGAAACAAGATGCTACAGGCTCAGAATGTCCAGATGGCAGAGAGACAGAGAGATATTTAGAGAGAAGAGGAGGAAGATGATGAAGAGGAGGGAGTGTTGAGCAGCTTGTAGCATGACGTGACCCAGAATATAAACCGAGTGAGAGAAAACCGTTTGCCCTTCACCATATTCCCCTTCCTCTTCGTCTCAAACGGAGAGCTCAGGCCAACCAAATGATTTTTCACACTAAGACGGTATTCCATTATCCTTTAGTGGACCCCAGCTCCTCCACCTGCTGTTTCCCCAGAGGAACTAGGCTCCAAGGTCCAAGTAGATTATTTTACCAACTCAAAAAAAACGTCAACTTGATCAGTGGGTTTAGTCAAAGAGCTTCATTCAGTTCCAGAGGAATGTCAGTGTTGACAGTGCAGAGTTGAAATGTGGGTAAAACTGTTGAAAACATTCACACCCTGAAGCCCTCTCATCTTCTCCTCCTCAAAACATGAGATGACTCCCACTGAAAAGCCTGGAGCTCCCTTCTGTGGTCGCTCAGTGGAACTGCACATTCACAGGCAGTGTTCAGCTTCATTCAGCTGTAAGAGGCTGATGTATGCGTGTGGAAAATAGGACAGTGAAGAGGTGAATGATTCAGAGTTTAGCGGTGTGCCTTTCATGTGTGTGGGTGTGTAGGAAGAGACCAAGTGTGTTTCACACTCTGTCCTCCTACACACGCTAAATAAAAGTGCATCTCGTCATCTGCATTTCTAATCCGAGCTTCTCTTCACTTTCTGCTCCAATTGTTGATATTATTTAAATTGAAGCTGGAACAGTCCAATCCCAGCAGCTGTTTTGATCTTTAATTTATGCTTTTAGTTGTTTTTTTTTCAGGCAAAAGTAAAGCGACTCTGCAAATATTTACATATTTATTTTAATCTCCTCAAAAGAACGAAAGAGCCGCCATCTGTCTGCTATTTTTGAGGGTAAACTAAAGATCTGGTATGTGGGAATACATATATATGTATGTGTGTGTGTGTGTGTGTGTGTGTGTGTGTGTGTGTGTGTGTGTATGTGTGTGTATATACATACATACATATACATATACATATGTGTATATTGTTACATTTACTCTCCAGCAGAGAAGCTGGAGAGTAAATGTAACAAGGGTGGGGTGTTGATGGTGATTTGCTTTTTTGCTGAGAGGCAGCAGGACAGTAAGCAGACAAGAAACTTTAGAAGGACTGGTATCTGGGGCAGCAGCTGGCTGAGTCTGACTGAAGGGAACACATCCACCTGCCAGGCCCCCGAACACTCACTAATTAACACGTCTCTCATCTGTTTCATGTGTTTTTTGAGACACAAGAAGACAGTCGACTGTCTCCCTGCTTGAGCCTCAGCTCAGTAGGCCTGGTAACTATTGTCTGATTAATAGATCAGCACATTAAAAATCTGAGTGCCTGGAAGGTTTTTGACTCTTTTCCAGGCCTTGAAAGACCACAGCACATGAGAGACACAGAGGACTTAACGTTTAATAATCCATCTGTCTGGGCTTTTTTTCTATCTACAAGCTGTTTATTGGAGCCCTAATTCCTCCTCACATGACGGCTCCTGTGACAGAGCGGCAGCGAGCAGCATGCTGAGCTCTGACTGCACGAGTGCATGTGAATGCTGTGCTTGTGTAAACTTTCCACAGAACAGTTTTTTTTTCCTCTCACGTCAGTTTGTGTCACACACTCATTCTGGGATGTTTGTCTGCATCAGGCTGCACAGTGGATGAACTGAAGTGCAGCACCACGGCCCAGTATTTAAAAAATGAACATTACTTTTAACTTTGACTCATGCAAAGCTACTGTAGTAGTCCTAGGATACAAATATGGAGGTTTTTTCTGTCCCCTTTCCCAGGTTTTGACAGACGTTCTTTTCTCCGTCGGTGCTCCAAAGTCTTTGTGGATTTTGATCCTGCTGTGTGATTTAGTTAAAAGGAGTCTAAATTTGTGTTTTAAAGACCTGCTACTGCATTTTTAGTTTCAGTAGAATATTTAATATCTTGCAGTCTATCAGCTGCTTGAGAAGGTCTTTGCTCATTGTTTAAATGCACTGCTGGTATTTATTGTGGCATATGATTATTAGATTTCCCGCCTCCAGTGGCAGCTTTTCAGTCTCTGCTCATCACGGCAAATCTCTCCTTCCTCAGACGTCTGCTGTCCTTGTTTTATCTCTAACTGGTACTAACTGTGTACTCCTGCAGATGCTTAATGTGTTATGTTCCATTTTCTTTTGTTGTTGCTGCAGTGTTCCTGCGGAGCCACAAGAGCCTGGAGTCTGTGGATCCTCAGTTCACCATGAGAAGAAAGATGGAGCAGCTGCGGGAGGAACTGGAGCTCATGGAGCAGCTGAGAGATGTGAGACAAGCTAATGTTCTTTTATTTTTTTATATTATTTGAGTGGGGGGTGGGGTGTTATAGATCTGATATGAGCTTATGTCAAACGTATCCAGCCTGCATGACTGAGGTTAAGCAGGTTTTCACCCTGGCCAGACTAAATATCTGTCTCCATAAAAGCCTTCATTGTATCTTAACTGCAGATTTGGATCATAAACCCAGAGCTCCTCTTCTGATTTAAAATAAGTCTGACGCTCTGCATGGAACCACAGGGTTTTGTTTGTTGTTTTGTTTTCTTAGCTCAGCATTTTATCAGCTCAGTGAAATCTCACTGAATGAAAATTGCAAAGATGTAAGAATATATGTTATATAATAATAATAATGATGATGGTAATAATATACAATTATATCTTTATATTTATGACAAGTGCATCAAATGACCTGGACGTTTTCTTTAGACATATATTTGTTTCTGTAAGCCACAGGTCTCAAACATAAAATCAGACCGGAAAACACACTGAATAAATGCATTGAATGGCTTTGGAAAATTATGAAGAAGGGCATGAACTTTGGACTTTTAACTGTATCTTTAGTTTTACAACTTTTGCTACTGGTAAAGACCTCCCACATAGCCATTTATACTACACCAAAAGTAATAAAATGATAGATAAGTAATTAAATAACACAAAAGTTCCTGTTTTCTTACTACCCACTGTAGGTACGTGACAGATGGACAGTGTGCTACCAGAACTTTCTCTGTAAAAGAGTCGTGCTTACAGGTTTCTTTCATGCACTGCAGCAGTATGTCTTTGTGTAGAAAAACTGAAACATGCTACTGAAATTGGGCTTGTTTTTGGCACTTTTAGTTTGGCCTCTTGGGATCAGAAAGGGCTGTATGTGGCCTGCATGTAAGTCAAATGTATGTTGGAATGTGATGTAACCAACAGACTTAAGGATGGTTGTAACTAGTTAACCTTTAAACTAAAGAAAACTTTAAAGCCTGCCAGCTGTCAGGGAAGTCCTGTTCTGTTTCTTTATGGTTCGTTTTTTTTTTTTTCATGTGAAGGAACCCAGAGCTAAACTAATCTCCCACTTTGCTTTGTGTTTTGCCACACTGAATGTGATGCGTTCAGGTTTACTGTGACTCAGAGTTGTGCTATTTGGAGCGCAAAAGAAAACACTCAAACATTCAGTAACTGCATCTTTGAGCTTGACCCCATCAAAGCTACGGTTTTCGGGCAAATTCAGATTTTCAGTCATCTAAGTGAGTTTATGGAGGTTTGTTTTGGACGATATCATCAGGATGTCTGATTCTGTTTTCTCTCACTGTATGATACTGCGATCCAGTCCTTTTTACTCACACAAAGCTGCTTGCATTGTTTGCTCAGAGCATCGAGAGCAGACTGAAGGTCGTCCTTCCTGAAGACCTTGGTTCGTCTCTGATGGACGGCGTCGTGCTCTGCCATCTGGCCAATCACATTCGCCCACGCTCTGTCGCCAGCATCCACGTCCCCTCACCTGCAGTGGTACGTCTCACTGACAGTTGCAACCTTTGACCCTTCGCATAATCACTGGATGAGCGTTCAGTTTCCCAATATCCCCTTTAAAGTGTAAAAAATACAAAGTTGTGTTTCTAAGTGTAGCTCAGTAAGTTGTTATATTTGTCTTCCAGCCCAAACTCAGCATGGCCAAGTGTCGGAGGAATGTGGAGAACTTTCTGGATGCCTGTAGAAAAATAGGCGTACCAGAGGTAAGAAGTGCATCTTTGTACATTAATAACACCTTTACTAGAAGCCATGGCCTGTCTGAACTGGGGGCGGATTTCAAGTTGAATGACTTCCAAAACCTACTTAAAGTCTAATCAGTTATTACACACCCAGAGTCTGAGTCTGTCTGACGCTGCAGTTATCAGGTAATACCATGATGGCTACTGTGCAGCCCCACTGCTGCTGAAGGACATTTTCTAAGCCTGTGCTGGGATTTAAACCAGCAACCTCCAACCTGAAAACGCCCCCAGTTCTTCAGAGAAACTCCCAACTGAGTCCATTTCAGCCTGATTCAATGGGTTGTTGGCTTGTTGTTGACACAATAAGTCAAAAGAAGTGTCCTGCAAAAATCAGATCTCTTCAGCATTAGGGCTATGATTTTACTTTAATGACACTGTAGCATTGGCACCTTCCATTTCCTTGTAATTTATATCAGAAAGTGAGGTGAAAACTACAATTAAAGATTTTTGCCAGACACTAAATTATAAACCAGACATGGAAGGAAAGCTGATGGTTCTGTGTGTCTAAAAGCAACTTTTTGCAATGTCATCCTTGAGCAGTTAGAACTGATAACACAATTGCATTATTTTTTTACCTTTATGCCACTGAACAATAAGTAGAGCAGTCTGACACAGGTTGAACCCAAATCTTACAAAAACTTGAAAACCACTCAGCTTTTTCCCACGGCTGGTTAAATATCCTTTCTGCCTCCTTTTTGTTCTTTTTGTCTTTTTTGGCTGTCTAATGGGGTCGTTTAACTTCAACAATGCTGACTCATCACCGCTGTCATCGCTGCCTGCAGCTTACAGCTTCCTCCATCATGACAGAAGTCAAAGTGGCAGCTCCAGTCTGGTGCAGAGCATGCTGGGCTGATTGTGTTTACTCCTTGTGCGTGAACACACTTGTAGAAGTTCAGATTTGACTTTCCACCTCTGCACTGATTTAAGGAGTGTTGTCCAGACTGAGAACATATGATGTTTCATGCAGGTTTTTGTTCATAGACCCTGTGTGGTGGATTCTGAAAATAAAAAATAATAATAACACAGATTTAAAGTGAAAGTTCAGCAGTGTGCACAGTGATGAGCTAGATGTTAAATGCACACTTGATGGTACTTTTTATAAAAAATAAAATCGCTTGAAACGCCTTAAAAGGAATTGAAGCCCTTTTCAAAATAAACTTAAACTATAGTGAGAATGTGAAGAGACAAACACTATGAAGTGTGTCTGTGTGTCGTGTTACAGAGATGTCTGCCGAGTCCATATCAGCCTGGAGTAGGTTCCAGATACACTCTTGTGTAATATCTCTTTGAAACACAAGATGGTGCTCAGACCCTTTAGTGCAGGGGTGGGCAACTCCAGGCCTCGAGGGCAGGTTTTAGATTTCACCCTGGGTCAACACACCTCGATTAAATGATTAGTTCATTACTAGGCCTCTGGAGAACTACAAGACATGTTGAGGAGGTAATTTAGCCATTTGAATCAGCTGTGTTGGATCAAGGACACATCTAAAAGCTGCAGGACACTGGCCCTCGAAGCCTGGAGTTGCCCACCCCTGCTTTAGTGGTATTGGCTCAATACCCCCTTGAGACATTCCAACATTTTTCAGGTTAGCCTTCAGCCTCGGGCAACAGTTTTTTTTCTAGTGACCAGATCGAAACTAGGTCACTAGAGAGAACTGTGTATTCCCTGACTGGTTTAGAAGTGGCTGCAGGCTGACATCAACTGCAAACAGGGTGCTCTGAAACCCTTGTGATTGCTTTGTTTGCTGGTGGATGGCTGCAGTTGCCTTTAGATTGATGGAAGACACCAACCTGTCTGCCTTTTAGTCTTCAAATTCGAACCCAAAAACAGTTGCCTTCAAAGTAAGAGTTGTGCCTTACCTCTGCAGCAGATGCATTTCAAAAGGAGCAGCTTTTATGTTACACTCTAGCAACCACTTGCCAACTTGTTGAAGAATACACATTCTTGTCTAGCAACCAGTGGATACCAGGGGGAATCACTAACTGGCCTTTTAGAATGAGGACTTAGGAACTGATTTCATGGCAACTGCCAGCAAACACATTTTTCCCTAGCAACTGAAAGCTGGGCAGATGGTCACTGACTGCTCTCTAGGTCTGTGACTGAGGTCTTAGTAACACGAAGTTACTAAGGTCAAATACCAAGATGGCATAAAAGTCAACTTTCAAGACTGCAACCTGTGGATAGCTACCCCAAAACCTTTTGTTAAAGTGCTGCCACCTTATGGTGAATGACTAACTTAAAGCCAGTAGCTGGTTAGCTTATGATAGCATAAAGACTGTACACAGATGACCTTTTTTTTTCTGAGGAAAAACATCAGTTTGTCATTTTGGCAGCTGTTTCGTATGCATTTTGGGTCTCCATAGGAAACATATTTTTGTGCTTTCATTTTTTATTCAAATTATGTGAAGTTGAGTTTTGACACTCACGGTCTTCCTTATTATTAAGGCCGATTATACCTTATTAGGTTGAAAATAGCTCAGCATTTGAAATGCCGCTGTCTCTCCATTGTCCTTTGTCACTCATCAACCAATCAAAATTAGGAGAGGGCAACATTTACAACATCTCAACTGCAAATAATTGTAGAAGAGAAAACTTAGGCTCGCTTTTGCTAGATTCCTATAATTTTATATAACAATAAATGTTTGAAATGTGTGCTGTGGAAATGAGATCATGGACAACTATAATGCAGCATTAGTCCAAAGACCTGGGTCATTACCAAGGTACTTATGTTTCCCAGCAGGCTGTGCAGAATTAAAGTCTACAGTCAGGAAAGAAAAGTAAACACAGAGGGGTACACCTGCTGTTACATCCCAGCACACCTATAGTTCAAGGCTACCTGGCAGGCGGACCTTGTTACCACTATACTCATCCAGGCTGGCTGTTTCTGCTTGTTTCCAGTTTTTATCTGTAGCTTCATACTGCAAAGCAAGATCAGTCTCAAGGAAAGCAAGAAAAACTACTCATTCTGCTTTTCTGCAGCTGTAGAAACAGAAAAAGACTGGCTTTAGAGGTAGAACTGCTACAGATCTAGAGTTGAGGTCACATTCACAGGCTCCATTTGCCAGTTTAAGAGAAACAGGAGTACGGATTTTTAACACGGTGCTGCTCAAGGGTGCAGGTTATTAGGGGAAATGCAAACATTAGATTGTTTTTTCTGCAATCTAGCATTAATGCAAAAAAGTAAACAGCAGCATGTGTGAGACGTGTCAGGGTTAATTGGTTATTTTATTACACTTTATGATTGGTAGTTTGATTTTTTTTATTTGATGTTATGTTGATATCTGTGTGTTTGTTTTAGGTTTGTTTTTTTGCTCTCTTATCTGTTAGAAAATTAAAGTTCAAAGGTTTAACCTGCCTTGACCTTTTGACCTCCATCTCTGCTTGCTGGCTGTTTTCTGGCCTCTGTGTTCGCTAGCCGCCATTTAAGCTGCAGCCTGACTGCTTTACTAGTAACGCTTCTGCAAAGCTTCCCTGCGCTTACGTGCTAACAGCTTCTATGCTAATGCGCTGGCCTGCTGCACTGGCTCTCCCATTAGCCACCTCACCTCTTCATCACTGGACTGCTTACTGGGAGGACAAAGGGTTCTGCAGAGGTTCTGAGCCATCCTCTCAGTAAGCATCCCTCCTTCCCCTGCTTGCCTCACCACCAGCTCCTTCACTCTGTGACCTTTGACCTCTGTATCCATTGGTTAACCTTCTGCCTTTTCTCTTTTTTACTTTCCGGCTGGATCGCACCACGTATCCCTCCTCCTTTCCCTTGTCTTCTTCTTCTCATCAACCTTCTTGCTTTTTGTGGAGAATATTTAACCTTTTTCTCATTTCTCAAACTTCAATCCATTTTTTTTATCTACACACTTATGTTTTCCTTCACTTGTTGCCTTTTTTCCTCCTCGTGTCTTTTACCTTTCCATCATATTCTCTCATTTGTTTCATCACACATTCCATTTTATTGCCCTATATTTCTCTTTCTTCTCTGTCCTACTTCATCTTTCCCATCTTTGCTCCCTTCATTCCTTCTCTTCCAACTTCTCCCACTATTTTTCCTCCTTCCTCATTCACTTCCTCATTTCTTCCCTCCTTTCTTCCTAATGGGGGCAACAGTCGTCCCTCTGCTCACCTTATGACATCATCCAGTGCCGCCTGCAGCCGGTTCGCACCACGGTTCGGGCGCTGGTTGCCTTGGATCCAGACAGGAAACGGGAGGAGGCAATCTCAGCTGCAAACCCCACTTCCCCTGGGGCATCAGAGACTCCCTTATTAGTTTCTGTAACCACTCAAACTCCGCCTCCTGCCTGGCAGATCTGGGACCTTATTGGTTCGAGCTTAGTTCACATCCTCTGCCTTGTTCTGCTCTTCGTGGCCTATAGTTGGACCGAGCTGACGTAACCGTGACACCTGCAAGCTCTGCCTTCTTTCTGCCCAGGCTCCTCCTCCTTATTTCTGCTGAATTTGTGTCACACGGGTGGGAAAAATTTCATTTAGTGGCTCTAATCACTCATCTGTTATTATTCGGTCAGTGTTGCAGTAATTAAGTGTTAAATTGCATTCTGTGTGGTGCTAAAATAAGAAAGAGGAATACTTCCCATAAACATAGTGGTCGATGCAATGAGTCTGTTTTTGGAGTCACTGATGGTCAGCCAGTCACCAAATGTAACCATGGCGATCTGTCAAACAACAAGCTCAAATAAACACATGACAATCTAATTTCCTCACATAGAATCTATAATATTTCTATTATTTTTAATGAGCACCATCCCATGTGACACAAATGCAGCATCAGCATGAGTGGATGCCTCTTCTTTTATCCTCCTTTTATCCTTCTATGACGTCTTTGCAATAAACTGACACATAACAAAAGCAGGGCATGCAGAGTAATAGGTTATCTGAAGTCAATGATGTCTTATCAACATGTTGGCCAGCAGAGATAATCACATCTGTGCAGGACCGAGGGCTTATTGCTTTTCTCTGGGTCACGTCAGTCTGGGGCTCTGAAACGGTTGAATTTCACTGAAATTTCTTGCAGAGGGAGTGAATATGCCAGTATTTGTACCACTTCCATAGCAGTGATCAGATTTTAATTTTGGATTAGTGGGCAGTATTTTGCAGCCTTTTGGAGGTCTAGTGGTGAACTGACTGAAAAAGAAGCTCTGAAATATTGTCTGAAAAGGTGTGATCAAAGAGTTCTGGAAAGATCACTATAAAAATCCTAAACCATGCTGCATTTAAATTTGGCCCCCTCTTCACTTTCAACCTTATCGTCTATTCTTAGACAATTGCTATTTATAGGTTTCTCCCTGAAAGTCCTCTTAGGACCATTTGCTCTGTAAATACATTCACCACAGTTTTCAGACCAGTGAGAGCCCACATTACAATCTGTTTCAAACTTTCAAACCTTATTGTTGGTGATGACATTTAATGCTCTGACTAGAACTGAGCACTTCAGTTTAAGTCCACAGTTCCAAGGTCCAGAGGAGGCACTTCAGGTTTGAAGAATGACGAGAAACATGCTGCATTTTTTTCTGAATTGTTCACATTGTTGAGCTTCATGGATTCATACCCCAGAATCAAATACTGAAACTTTCTGGGGCATTGAAGGGAGACTATATGGTGGAACCAGCCTTATTTTGTAGTGTGTACTAGCTAAATGCAGGAGTTCTTTGTCCACAGAAAGACTACCTTCACTTTGGTTTTCCTTAATGCAGCTTGTCCACTTGTCTTAAAAAAAAAAGAGAGAGACTAAATATATCAGTGGATGATCAGTCTTTGAACGCACTGGAGGAGATCCAGCACCCATTAGTGCAAGTGCACAGGGACAGAACAGGACTTTAGGGAAGGAGTCTAAAAATAGTCTGTACTGTGAAAGCGGTCCAGAGGTGCACAAGAAGATGAACTTGAAGTGGGGCCAAACTTAAAATGGGAGTGCTTTTTCTTTTTACATCTTTTACATCACGGGCGATCGTGGCTCAAGAGTTGGGAGTTTGCCTTGTAATTGGAAGGTTGCTGGTTCGAGCCCCGGCTTGGACAGTCTTGCTCGTTGTGTCCTTGGGCAAGACACTTCACCTGTTGCCTACTGGTGGTGATCAGAGGGCCCGGTGGCGCCAGTGTCCGGCAGCCTTGCCTCTGTCAGGGTGGCTGTGGCTACAATGTAGCTTGCCATCACCAGTGTGTGACTGTGTGTGTAAAGCGCTTTGGGGTCCTTAAGGACTAGTAAAGCGCTATACAAATACAGGCCATTCACCATCTTTAAAAGCCTTTACCAGGTTTTTAACCTGCACTGGTGTGGTGGTTTACATACCCTCAGTCAAATTACTTCTTGGTCTGTTAATAAAATGTCCCTGTGCTAACAATAGCTGATGATGCTTCTTGTGTGTATGATTTACTTTAAGTTAATGTGGGAATTGATACCCCAAAGAACTTTCCCCGTCTTGTAAGCTTCCAAACACCACCTACTCCACTACAGTAGCAGAACAGAACACATTCACATTATGATGGTAGTCTGTAAATATGGAAGACACAGTCAGGTTTTGAGGTCAGACAATTAAGATGTGATTAAAGTGGAGACTTTCAGCTGCAATTCAAAGAATTTAATGAAATTATTATATTAATTGTTTAGAAATTATATTTTATACACAAATCCCCTTTCTCAGAGGCTTAATATGTGGTGATTGCATAGTAAAACTAAAAAACTGTTCACAGCCAGGTAAGGTTTACTCCTTCAGTATTCCATGACAGATTAGGCAGATTATAGACCTGTTTTACCTAAGACACGAAAATATAACGGCTGTAATCATTCAGTTGTATTTTATTGAAAGTGAAAATGGCAAGAACTTCTAGGAACTGGGATTTATTATAAAACGATATCTTTTAAAAAATTCTCATAACTATAAATACAAAACATTTAAAGTAAAACTAGTGCGTGCATTCAGAGCAGTGATAGGAAACCTTGTGTGTGTGGGACTTCACGTCTTTCCCACACTCAGGGACACTTTGGGTGCCCTTTTGATCTTAACATCCACCAGCCCCTCTTTATATTCTCTCAGTTAGATCTTTTATTTCAGTTAAATAATAAATAGATTATAATTTGTTTGTAGATTATTGTTACACTGCAGGTGCAAATGTAATGTACTTGGTTTCATGTAGCACTTTTCTAATCACTAAGCACTTCATTACCTTCGCTTCCATGGCAAATTCACCAGTCACCATGATACCTGTGATAGTTCCCCCATGAACTCTGTCTCCAGTTTACATTAAAAATACTCACAGACATGGCATATTCCATATTTGTCCCACACTGGGGACTCAGTCTCAGTACGCCTGAATGTGCAAACATTTGTAGCATCTTTACAATATAAAATTTTAAAATCTTCTAATTTCACTGTGTTCTGGGTTACTTTAGGTGAAGTCGATCAGTTTTTAATGCTGTGCAATGTCAAAACAGCTCAAAATTCACCTTAACAGTATAAAGGTTAAGGAGGTGGGAGTATCAGGTGTACAATCAATGAACATCTCCATGAATGGAAATACAGAAGGCTAACAAGAAGGAGCAAATCACTGGTTACACTTAGAAACCGTTAGCCCATGGTAGAGTTTGTCAGAAACATGTAAAAGAGCCTGCACAGTTATGACAAATAGTCCTTTAGACAAATGAAACAAAGTTCAACAGTATCAGAATGATGGGGAAAAAAGAGCAATGGCTCATGATCCAAAGAAAACCACCTGTCAAACAGCACAGAGGGAGTGTTATGGTACCGACCTTTAAGATCACCATGACTGATGGTTGATGATTTGATTGCTGATAAAAGTAGGATGAATCGTGAAGTGTACAGGGCTGTACTCTGGTCAGATTCAGCCAAATGCAGCAAAACTGATCAGACAGCGTAACACAGTAGAAATTGACAATGATACAAAGCATAGCGTTTTCTCAAGGCAAAGAAGTTCGATATTCTTCAACTCAGTCATCTTAACCGAGAAGAGCAGCTTTTCAGTTACTGAAGATGAAACTGAAGACACAAAGACCCAAATGAAGGTGGCCACAGTAAAGACCGAGCAAGCAAATGCTGTGAATCCAGGGCTGGAGCATAACGGTATTTGTTTATATCCATAAATGACTTTGTCATTGACAGCAAAGTATTTTCATCAATTTGTTGAAAACAATCTTTATATTTCAAATCGTGTAAGTTTGTCCACTTACTTTTGAGCCTCTGAAAGTGGTTGACTGTAAAAATGCAATACTTTTGTTAAACACCTTGAATTAAAGCCGGAAGTCTGCACTTCAGATACACAATTTTGCCTCTGTGCACCACTGTGGTGTACAAAGAAAATGCCACTGTATTAAGACAGGCTGAACTTGGTTCTGACTGGCTCTGGGAAAACCGACCCAGTCAACGAGCTCATTTGTATTTTATAGTGTTGTATAAAAATCAGGCAAAATCTCAGTTAAATTAATCTTCATGTTTTCTTAAATGGCATCTAATTTCACGCTGCTGTATTTTTACTGCATGTCACACTACAATGAGTGTTACAGTTAATGATAATAATGATGCCATGATGATTTGTCAAGTGTTAACTTGGATGTAAAAACTGCAGACCTCCAAACTGGCTGCTACAGTACTGCTGAGGTCCTGTTTTATCATATGTGAACTTTTATCCGACTGCCCCCTGCTCTTTTGGAGTTTTCTTTTTTAGACTGTCTGAAGTTACAGACTTGAATATGATTGATCCCGAGTATCAGAATGGGTGAACTACAGAAGCACAGGTTTCCTGTACGGAGACGCTCACCATTACAGAGCCACACAAACAGTATTTGCTCTTTTCCTGACGTCTAAAGTCTTGAAGCAAACGGAAGCCATATTTCACTTGTTGATTATTCAAAACCAGTTGGATGTATTTTCATGTCTTTGTTTGCCTAAAGGATTATTTAAAAGCTCTATTTATGAGATGTGTGATGTTTTGAAACTTGAGGAAAATGTGAATTTTATTTATTTTTACGTTTGTCCGGCACCTGCAGAGAGAACATTTTAAGTTACATCACTGAGCTCTGCTGCACCCTGATATGCAATGTGACTGTTTTTGGAGAATATTTGAAGGGCTAAAGTAACCCGATGAGTTTATAAGTTATATATTAGTCTTCTGTATATGGAGCAGTTGCAGACTGTTCTGTTTGAATTGAAAACTAAAGGAATGTGGACATGTGCCCACTGAATCTTTAAAGACACAACTATGCCTGACAGCTCACTGGGTGAATGAGAACAGAGGTCTTCTCCAGTATTTATAGTTTATAGTTGTGATGGTATGAAAATGGTAAATATCTTTATGTATGAATGATCGCCATGAAGCTGGACAACAGATAAGCTTTTGAACAATGTGATTATTTGAAGTAGTTTACTGCTTGTTCAAATTCCATGAAATGATTTGAAGAGTAAATGTGATTTGCTGTCGATGCCACATTCTCTGCACAGATTTCATGTAAGAACGATTATTTTTATGACCTGTGTATGATATTAGAACTTGTTAAAGATCAGTAATAAATACAGTTTAGGGATTTTTTTTGCTCTTCGGTGTCATTGTTTAGGCAGCCATAGGTCCATCCATGTGAAATAAGAAATGGTCAGAGTACAACTAGGATTTGATATTGAAACCTTTTCAGGTCTAACATGTGGAGGTTTCATGTGCTCATTTCATTCCCAACCATATTCAGATCTACACAGATTCAATAAAATCACAAAAAATAGAAAGTGGACCAACGTCAGCTGTCATCTCCATGTTCATTTTTTTTTCATGACCTACATCCGGTTTAGCCATATGCAGACTGATGCACTGCTTTTATGTCTGAATAAAGCCACTTTTCTACAAGAGTTCTTTTTTCTCACACATAGTGTGTCAACCAATCAGATTGGACGAAGAGGTGACATTTAAAAAAACTGGCCTTATTTTGGACATTATATTGCAAACAGGGACGTTTGACTTGCAGATGTATCAAAGGCAGACACATTGTGCTCATTTACAATAACAATTACAATACTTTTAGTTTGATGCTAGTTAGTTAGGGTAGCTTTGCATAATTTATAATTCAAAACAATCCTTAATTATACCACAGTGGCTTTGGTGCAGCTCCTGAGTTCATACCACTCCCTTTAAACCAACATTCTTCTTACTGGCTGCCACTAGCACACAGTAGCTCTGAACAAGGCTGTGCGCCTGTGTCATCACAGGTGGGCAGTAAAAAAAAAAAAAGAAAGAGACATAGCTTCATGGTTGGAAAATAAAGCTAATGGTGAAGTGCATTACAACTGCATTCTATCAGAAGGCCACCGGATGGTGATAGCTGTTGTTGCAAAAAGACTTCTGGCCTTTAGAAGATTTCAGGAATACACCTTCCTCTCTTGTGTTTTTTTATTATGACTCATATTGGGTAAAATACTAAAGTTTATTTAGTAAATCTCAGTCTTGGAGGATATATCTGTGGTATGAAAACATGCGCTCTTTGATTAACATCTTGTCAAAGTTATTAGCTAATGACTTAGGATTGACTAATGATGTCAGAAACTGAGTCCACGCTTCAGACTGCTCCAACTGAACTGTCTGAGTGTAATGGACGGTTAACTTAACATCACGTGTTGCATCGTTATAAACTCTAAACTAACTCTCAACAGAAAAGCAGCACTAAGCTAAGACGAAGCTAGAGTTGCACGTATTGAATGTGCAGACATACGTGCAATAACAGACGTTAGATTTAAGTGTTGACTAAACCCAGTGCCGCCTTTGTCTCTTTCCTGTCTCTACTTCTGCTCCCACATTTCTTCCTTCCCTCTCTCTCTTGCTCTCTTTCTTCTCTCCTGCTGTTTTTTTCTCTCCCTGCTTTTGCTCTTGCAGGACAAACTGTGTCTTCCTCACCACATCCTGGAGGAGAAAGGCCTGGTCAAAGTGTCCATCACGGTGCAGGCTCTGGTGGATGAAGCCTCCCCCAGACACTCTGCCCTGACGTGAGCAGTAAAGATGGGCGGAGCTTCAACCGACTGACACGTACCACAGACACTCACCCAGATGAAATCGCTCATGTGATTTCACACAACGCTAAAAAAAAGCCTCCGATCCTTCATGAGCTTAAGTAACAGAGTGGTTTTTTGTTTGTTTGTTTTTTAAAATAGTATTCAAGGATAAAAAATGGTGTTAAGGGAACTAAACCCATCAGAAGTGTATTATCTACTAATTCATAAGAGGACAGTTTTTTTGGACAATTAAGATTTTACCATCGTGCCAAGCCAAGGGTGTGCTAGGAAACTCAAATTATCTTTTTTGTTTGTTTGTTTGTTTGATGTCATCTTCTTACACTGGTTGGTACCAAACTTTTGAACCATGAAGACCAATGTGACAGAAAGTGAGATTGGATTTTGAGAGTAGAACCAGAAAAGTTTGGGGAAAATATCACAAATAACGTGAGAGAAAAGGCTCAAAGTTTAGAAAGTGTCATAATATATTATAAAAAAAATATAGATTTATTCTTTTGAAATAATAATTTTAATCTTAAATCTGCAATTTGGGGAGGAGGGGGTTTTATAATTCTTCCATTCAATTATTTACCTCAATTTTCTTTCTTTTTTATACAACTTAATTGGTATATTCTTTAAAAAAAATGCATCTGTGTTCTCAAAATCAATGTTTTCGTTCTCTGACTGTGGCTCTGGTAATGTGTTGTTTTAAATCCACGATTGAACTCTAAATTGCGAGTGGATTGGCTGGAGCCAAAGCCTTTGTGGCGTACTGCAGTTGCACCAACTTCACCAGGTTATATCATGGTGTCTATGCACATGTTAACAAATGATTTTTATTAAATTATCAGTTATGTTTCTACAGATTTTTTTTTTTTCCTACTGAGGTTTCTGGTGAAGTGTTTTTGGACTGTGTGAGTAATTAGTGTGTTGCTCTCACTACCCTGAAAAGAATAAAACCAAAATACTTTAGTCTTAATGTAGAGGGAGTCGGCTTTTACCTGCAGTTTGTATTTAAACACGAAACTATTTATAATATAAAGAGATGCAGAGAAAATCCGCTTGAGTTGTTATATACAGTCAAAAAGAAAGAAGGCCAAAATATTTTTCTCTAATATATTTTAGGTATAACTTTATGTGTTTTATACATTTTTAGTAGTATGACTTTGTGTGGAGCTGTCTGCTCGTCCATGAGGCAGGTCTGAGTGTGCGTTAGTCTGGGGACACTAATCTGTGTTTCTCAAGCTTCTGATGGATTCCAGGTGATTATTTTCTTACCCTCTATCCTTTTACGCGTGTTGGTAGTCAGTGCTCACATAAGGAACCTGGAAACGTTTTCAGACTTGGTCCGTGAAGCTCCTATTGTGGTATTTGTCATGAGATGCAGTTTGCTAATGTGCCAAAACATGTGGTGGTAGTGGAACAAATGAACAAACAAAAGCAAAAACCAGTCAGTGTTTCAAGGGAACATTATGCATCACTGTGGTCATGGATGGATTACTGAACAGGCCTACAGTTACAGGGACCCACGGTCAGGGTGGCCCAGCTCAGAGCCCCAATTTGAAGGGATCAGCTAATTTCATCTGGAACATTAAAAAGAAAAAGAAAACACAGACCCAGGGTGACTACAAAGAGATAAAAATCAGTGACAAAAGGTCACAAAACAACCCACCAAAAAATGGTAATAACAGTGACTCACCATAACTACAAAGAGACAAAAAATGAATGCAAAGAAACAAAACCAAAAGTACCCACAAAAAGATAAAAAAACTGACTCCTCATAACTACAGAGAGACATGACTACAGCCAGACAAAACAAAAACTACCCGCAAAGAGACACAACACACTCAACATGACTACAAAGAGACACACAATAACTAAGAATCTGCATCTGTAGAGACAGATAATAAAAAACAACAGATGGTCACACCACAACAACAAAGAGACAGAAACTAACCACAAACAAACAAACAAGCTTTATTTGTTACATACACAATCATACAGAGTACGACATGCAGTGAAATGTTTTGTGTCCGAGCTGCGAACAGGCTGCAGACGTAGCCACGCCATTCCAGGGCTTTGTTTTTTAGCATGGGCGGTCTAGCCAGGACCCTTACTGTATACACAACAAGTGACTACAAAGAAACTGCAAAAAACACCACAGAGAAACATTGCACTAATACACACAAAACGACTTCAAGAGACGACAAATAGACAACATCCATGAGGACAAACAGACTGACCAAAAAAACAAACCCATTATACTGTAATAGACTAGAGGCTCTGGATGATGTCATTCTCCACTGTAGAAAGGGTCTGCGCCCGGGGGCCTGTTGTTGAGTAATATGTCTATGTCTGAGCTTCAGGCCTCGTAGACCACCTGAAACTGTATGTGACTTTTATATTTCAGGTGTGTGTGAAGACGAGATTTTCATGTAGCCATCGCCCTAGCTCAGACAGTCTCAGCTAGTTAAGACTCTACCATTTTTTTAAACTCTTAAAACACTATGTTAAAAAAAACATCCCTAGGTTTAAAAACTTGAGTCTAATGAGGTTTTTGCTGCTTAGCAGTCAATATGAAGATGTTAAAATGAAACGCTCCTCTGCTGAACAGTTGAGCACATGAGGGGCTCGTGAGTGAACTGGTTCTACCCTCTGAGGTTTAGGCCAGAGCTGTTGGTGTGTGAGATCAGAGACTGTGTGACTCAGGGTAGGTTTGGGTTTACTACACTGTTGGCCCTTCATTCCACAGCCTGCTACGTCAACAGTATCAGTGTGTGTGTGTGTGTGTGTGTGTGTGTGTGTGTGTGTGTGTGTGTGTGTGTGTGGTCATGGGTGTGTGTGAAATCAAGGCAGTTGCTGGTTGGTCTTTTGAAACATGTGGTTGTGCAGACCTGGCTCAGACTGAGATTTTAAAGGGGTAGTAGGAAGTATTATTTTGAATAACATTATTATGGACTTTGATCAGCCTCTGCTGTGTGATTGCATTGATACACAACAGTTATGTTGTACTGTTTGGCAGATTTACTTGTCAGACAAGTGCTGGACTTGTTTCTGAAACTAAGGTTTATGCTATACAGCAAGTTTAACAAAGCTACTTTTTCTTTGCATTAGCTGGCTCGGCAAAACCTGAAACCACAGTCATCACATATCACAACACTGTTATCAGCGTCCTGGGTTAACACAGGCGTTCTGCTTCAGGCTCCGGGTGTGCTAGCATAAAAGTGACTGTGGGACGCCTGATTTGACTGTTTTTATTCACAAAATAAACCAACCATGTACTGCCTACTGCAGTCTTATCCAGGAATGTACAGGATATAAAATAAATGACCAGTTAGTTATATGTTTAGCATAAGTTACCATGGTCATTAGACCAGATTTTTAAAAAGGGCTGCACTTGAGACATTCGCTAACCCAAATCTTCTTACTGCCCCTTTAAAACAAGCATTACATTATGTTTTCCTCCTAAATGCCAGAATGTCACCACATGAAACAGCAACATTCAACAACATTGTATGAATGGGGGATTACATTTTTGGGTTTGTTTTTTTTTTTTTTTAATTGTTTGTTGTTGTTTTTTCCTGTGCAGCTTGGAATCCAAAGCTTGAGCTACTTAAATATTCAGCAGTAATTAGAAAGAACTCCATAATAAATAGATAAATGCTTCCACTGGATAGATTTGACAGTTGCCAAAACAAACCTTTTTCTCTCCTGTGATAAAACATAAAGGATTTAATGTAAATGTGCTGTATGCCTGTGTACATATTATTTATCACAAGGATTTTTTGTATTGTTGAATTTGTTTGTTCATGTACTGTATATTTCACCATGAAACACTCACATTAGCAAATAAAAAGCTCAATGTTTTTTTTTAACCTAGAGATTAAGTTTGTTTAAACAAAAACAGACCATAATTCTTCCATCAATAAATCCATTTTTCTGCCACTTATCTGTGCCACAGGGGCAGCGGTCTAAGAGGACCGATCCTATCTTCTCTGCTACCAGCTGCTATCTTATCCAGAGGGAGACCGAGGGGTTCCCAGGCCAGTCAAAAGACACGATCTCTTATTTTAGTCCGATGTCCTAATCATCTCAGCTGGTTTACATAGACTGCGGGGGAAAATTACTCAGATTGACGATTTCTGATTGACGGAGTTATGTGTTTAAGGGAGAGCTCAGACATCCATCAGAGGAACCTCATTTCTGCTGCTTGTATCAATGATGTTGTTCCTTCAGTTGCTGCCCTGAGTTCGTGAACAGGGTAAGAATGTACTCATTCATCCCTACAATGAGCTTTAGCAACTGTGGATCAGGATGCCAGTTCCCCTACTGCTCACTTTCAACCAGCCCACAAAGTACTGAATGGGGTGCCACCCCCTACTGGGAGTGCCATCACTACTGGGGCCCCTACTGCGGCTACTGCCCCTGAACCCCTCTCTCAGGTGAGTTAACTGGTCTGATGGCTTCTTCTACGTAGGGGTGTTTTAAATCATTCTTAGCCTGTCCCCCTCACCCTACCATTGCTCCTGGGATCATGCAGGCATGCATACCCCTCCACTCCATAATAAGTTGTTGATTCATGCAGGGAAACATACTTATTACATTCTTAATAACAATGTAATAAATATTAAATATAACAGTACAGTGAGAAAACTACCACTATGAGGATTAGCATGTCGGCTTTAGCTGTGACATAAGTAACAGAGCCGGATGATTCCAGCGTGCTTATTTTGAATCTCTATCTGCATTTCTTCACATAATCATGCCATTTTCCACAGATCTGTGCACATCATGTCACAGCGTTTTGGGAAAAAGCAATAAAACCAAACTGGCTGCTTCCCCAACAGAATCTGCACTTTAAACTTGTATTTATATCTTTGTTTTGGCAACTGAGCAAATCTGAAGTCACCTTTGAAAATGAGATGGAGAGTTAAAGGGCCAGTGTGGGGGGTTTACTGGGAGCTATAAGTAGAAATGTAATATTTACTTGTGTTATTATAGGTCACCATCAAGTGTGAGATCAGAAGGAACAAACCAAACACTGTCTCTTAAGAGGGCTAAAGAGTGGCGATGCCACTAAATCCTACACACTGATCCTTTAAGGTTCCAAACGTGACGCTGTTGTAAAATATGTAAATGTGTGCCTGCTGAACCTAAAGCAGTGTGTGTTTTTGTTTTAAGGTTTCATCTTTTGTACAAATCTATTGTCCAGAAACAGCCTGTACTCACATTTTTGTACTTTGACTGGGAGCACATTTATTTTTTATGTGACTTATTTTCAGGTTTGTTGAAATTTGGATGTAACATACCCTTTTGTAACGCTTTGTGAACCTTTGTGTAAGTTTTTGTTGTACAGCAACTCAAATCTACATGCATGAATAGTCCCTGTAACGTCGCCTTAACTGCTGTGAATACTGTATATACTGTACTGTATTTCACTTTATCAGTAAAGACCTCACCTGAAACAAAAGTCTGTTGTTGGCTCATTTGTATAAGTTTTTTTTCTCCTCCCTTGAATTTCTCTAAAATTTGACTCTATTGATGCATCATTTCTGATATTGAACGAGTCTCCTCGGTCAAACTGGACAGCATTAATATAGCGTGGTTCTTGGTGGCAGGAGAAACTAGAGTACTAGAGAACGTGCACATCTTACTTAAAGACCAAGTCTGGGTTTGTACCAGGCAACAGTGCTAACCACTAAGTTGCACTTGGCAACGGTAGGGAGGAAGATTTTACTTTTAACAGGTAGAGACTTGCAGCAGAACCAGGCTGACAGATGAGCAGCCATTTGATGAATTGAGGATAAAGGAGGACATAATCAACCCAAAAGGCTTGAAACAGTGAAATATCCCCAATAAAATCTCTAAATGGTAAAACATGAACTCAATATTTATTTAATTAAAAGGAAAAATGTCAAAGTAAGTCCTTACATGAAGTTTGGAAAACTTCATATACTGTATTTTTGAGCTTTTTTTTTTATGTATATTAGCCATTCTGAAGTTTAAAAAAAACAGCATGCATCACTACAAACGGATGTTTCTGTTACTGTTTTTATGACCAAAGGATGCAAGAAAGAAATGTTAACCCCTTAAAGCTGGAATTGACTTTGAAGCTCATTTTAAGCTTTAAAATTGTCTTAAGGGCCGATTATATAACTGCAGTCACAAAGATGAAATAATCAGTGCCATCTAATCTTAAAGACCTCATAGTACCATATTACCCCAATAGAGCGCTACACTCTCAGACTGCTGACTTGCAGGCACCCACTTAAGATTAGCCTTAAAACGTTCCCGGTTGGTATTGCTGATGGATCAGGTGAACCTTCATTACACTGCTTGACCCAGGCTGCTGCTTCTTCACTCACCTTATTTTAATCTGTGCTTATACACCACTTTGCATTTAATCACTAATAATTACTAAAACTGCCTCTCTTCCACAGAGTGTCTTTTATTCTCTCCCCCAATCAAATGCAGCAGATGGCGGCCCCTCCCTGAGCCTGGTTCTGGAGTTTTTCTTTCCCACTGTCACCAAGTGCTGGTTCATCTGGTGGTTGGGGTTCCTTCTGTATTACTGTCTTTACCTTCCAATATAAAGCTTCTTGAGTCGACTGTTCAAAGTTGGTGCTTTAGAAATCAAATTTAAATAAAAAACACTCAACAGCAATGCAATGAAGACAAAACACCAAAATTTATCAGCAAGATTTATTTTTTTATTTTATTCTTATGAAAGACTGACCAGTCTCCGCTCTGAGTCCAGAAGAAAATCCACATGCTGGCAGTCGGGTCACAAGAATACTTCCTGATATTAGAAACGTGGCTGTAACCACACCTCCCCAAAAAAATACTAAACACAGAAGTTTCTCTTCTTTTCACAGTGAAGGCACAAAGGCTTCTAAGTGGGACGAATTGTCAGTGAGCTGACATGCTTTGTTTAGTTCCCAGAAACGGGTGAACTCAGTGCTAAAGGAAGTCGGAGGAGAAATGAAACAGAAAAGGTGAATGATGGCAGCAGGGTCAGAGTGATCTGGCTGGGGTCAAACTGCGTTGGCTGTTCAGGCATTCAGGTACTTGGCGTGGTGTTTGATGTGGTCGTTCATGAAGGAGTAGATGAAGAAGTAGCTGTGGTCATAGCCCTGCAGAAGGAAACAGCATACAGTGACACAGATCAGGTGTTGCATAAATATGAAGATCAAAAATAAATAAACTTCATTTTCTCAGCTGCTCTACGACTTATTTGAAGACATTTCTGATTTCTCTGACAAGAATCAGAGCTTTTACTTTGTAGAGACTACAGGAACTGACCGGCTGCAGCCTGAAGACGACAGGGATTTTCTTCTCGGAGCAGACAGCGATCAGGTTGTCGGGCAGAAGCTGGCTAGCTGACAGGAACTGGTCGTCTCTGCCTTGATCAATGAGGATGTCGAGCTGAGGACCGGAATACGAAGCTGCCAACACGGTAGCGTCGTACGCCTGAAAGAAATAATGACGAGTTGCATAAGTCACATGATCATGCTCCATTATCACCCGTTTCTTCTGCTCTGGTGGCCAAACTCTCCTCGTTGAAACTCTCATTGACTCTTCATCCAGCAGCTTAGGGGTCATGTTTTAGTAGGTTCTTTGGCCACTAACTTCAGTGCTCTTACCTCCCATGTTGACCTATCAGGGCCCAGGTATCCTGAGAAAGCTTTCTGTCCCCAGGGACACTGCATCGGGTTACAGATGGGAGCGAATGCAGACACAGCCTGCAGGAGACACATCAGGATCTATCAGCATCTTTCAGTTATTCAGAATGTGTTTCTACTGATGGAAAGTGAAGAGAGAGGACAGCCGAGGCTGACAGGATGCAAGAGTTCTGGTGATGTGATATTTTGTGACAAAATGTTTCCACAGAGATTCCTGAAGTTTTAATGAAACAAATCTGATAAAGAAAAATGATTTACTAGTTTCACTGGTGTTGGCTTTTTAAAAGAGTACTTGGGCAAACTACATAACTGAGCAATTGAGACATGAAAACCAAATCTCATACAACCAAAGAATCCACCACACCTTACGTCTCTTTGATTCTCGGCTCTTTACCTCACAGTATAAAGTGCCTTGATGGCAACAAATGTTGTGATTTGGCACTTTATAAAATTGAAAATTTAATAAATGCAATCGCCTGTATAATCCCGTCTATCTGAGCCTATCTACACATCTTCATTAGCTCTGATTTTCATCACAGTTTTTGTCCTTATGCGTTCGTTTTTTGCACCATTTTTATCAAGGAAAAAAAAAAAGAAATGGTCGTTAACGAGCAGATTGCTTCCAGCGTTTACGCAGCTTTACTTCAATTAGACTGAAGTCAGAGTCGTTAGCAAACATGTTGTGTGTAGATGTGGAATATTTCAATTAGTGTGTCCAGATACACTTAAAACGTTTAATTTAATCTGTCTGATAATTGGAACAGTCAAAATGACATACACAGTTCACAACTTTTCATTATCCCTGGCACATAACAAAAATTATTAAAAGGCATAGCAGAAGCAGACTGACAAATTAATGACAGGAAATGTTATTTATGATTAAAAAACAAAATAAAAATGAAAGCTAATTTAAATCTATTAGAGATTATAGAGATGAACCAATTGCCCTCATTAATGAAGCCTTTTCTCTTGTACAAGTGAATAGTACAGTACCTTGTATTTCCCCGGGTTCTTCAGGGCACAGATGAGCGCCCCGTGGCCGCCCATTGAGTGGCCAGAGATGGACATCTTCTCTGGGTCGGTGGGGAAGTTAGCGTTGATCAGTTTAGGGAGCTGACAGAGACGAGGCAGACTATTTAAATCACAGGAGCTTTAGGAAAAACAGGTGTTGCTGGACGTGGAAGACTTAAATCCGTCATACCTCCTCGGTGACGTAGGCATACATGCGGTAGTTGGTCTTCCATGGGTCCTGGGTGGCGTTGACGTAGAAACCAGCACCAGTGCCAAAATCCCAGCTCTCATCTTCGCCTTCGATGTTGCAGCCACCTTAGGAGGGATGACACATGGTTGGTCAGTCACAAAAGCTCTAAAGATGCTGAAGCCCCACCATAACCTTCATAGAGATTTCACTGAGCAGAATCAAGACTTCAAAACAAACCGTGGGAATCAGCACAAAGACGTAAGCGCACTCGTGCTGAGGTGCTTACTATCAGATGGTGAACTTACGGGGGCTGGTGTCTGGAGCTACGATGATGATGCCGTGCTCCGCAGCACCGAGCTGACTGCCGGCTTTGGTGATGAAGTTCTGCTCCGTACACGTCAGGCCTGCAGAGAGACAGTGAAAACTGATGAGCCGCAGTCACCGCTGCTCTGAACAGGCATGATAGCTTATGATCAAATCATCTTCTGAAGGCTGTCCAAATACGTTCATTTGATTTCATGCTTCACGAAAAAGTTTTTAATCAATATCAGTCAATATTTTAACATTTTTCACAAAATTCAACAGTTAGGCTGTGTTTAAGTTATCGTTCATACTACAGTCATTTAGAAGGAGAACCTGAGTGATTGAGCCACGTAAGGATAACAGTGGTCGAACACCACAGAGTGAACAAAATTACTGCAACAATTAGTGCGACTTGAGATCTTGTTGCCTATTGATTGGGAGACCAATCTGTCAACAACTGTAAAAAAAATAAATAAATCCAATGCAGTTACCTGGAAATCACTGATTCTTCCTCGTCACAATCTAATGTGACTGAGGCTTTACTGTTACAGTCACAGTGAACTTTTATTTTCTTTATAGATTTTCACAGTTTGCATAGGTATTTCTACATCCCTAAAAACATAATATAGCCATGCATTTATTACCAGATTTGCTATTATGCCACCACCGTTTCACCCTAACATTTTAAACATATCTCCATTACTTTTAGCAAACAACTTTAAGCATTTACAGTTAACCCTTCGTCTATTATTTCTTTTTAACCATTATGTTGAAGCTACTTTTAAATATCTTTGCCACTACTTATAGATGACTTTACGCTGTTAGCTACTTTTGGATATTGATAAATATCTTTTTTTAAATTTTTAGCAATTAAAAATATTGAACAATCTATTAACTGCTCTCAGCTATTTGTTTCTTTCAGCAAACAATTTATCCATTTAATTTTAGCTAATTCTACAGTCCATAACTATACACCTATCGCTTTCAGCCAATCATTTAGCATGGTTAGCGAACTTAAAAATCTTAAGCTAACAGGTATAAATTTGAGGGTTTTTTTACTAATTTGATTTAACAATTCTTTACAGTGAGAAAATGTTAAATTCTGACTTAAAAAATTGAAATCATCATCATTTTCTTTTTCTCTTTTTTAACCAAACTGAGACTAATTCCAGCTTTTTGCCCTCTCAGGTCTATTTTCTCTTCTTCAGTTAAACAAACAATGCATTGTTTAGCACCTGTCATACATTATACCGAGTCAGGATCTTCCTGTTGACTTATTTACTAATCTTTTAAACAGGAGAAAAACTCCTCAACTGATCTAAGAAAACGTTTAACATTTACACACCTTAATCTAATGGATCAAGGTAAACAATGACTCAAAAACTCACCAGAGAGCCAGTACATGACGGCACACTTGTCGGTCTCAGCCTTTGGAGGCAGATAGACTGCAAACTTCATCTTACACTTCAGCTCAGTGCTGCACAGAGTAAATACAAACACGTTAGTGCAGTCTTCTTACACATTTATACACTTTTACACACATGAGAAAGTCACTGAAGGTGAGGCCAAAGGAGTGTCTGAAGATGTGTCGCACCTTTCATGTTCAAAAACCTTCTGGAATCCGCCAGCGCACTTGTTGGAGGACACTAGTGTGAGGGCCATCTTTGATCTGAGGACATACAGCAGCAGAGTAAACGCAAACACAGTGTACTCCTGCTTAAAGTCACTCAGACTACATCCAGCCCACATTACTCAACCTCCCCACTGGGTGAGATGGTTTTGTTTCACAGTAATGTACACATCTCTTATATCGGGTGCAAATGTGAAGCACTGCATTATGGAAGTTTAATAATGCACACGAGGATGTTTCTTGTACTAAGCACGCTTTTAAAGAGCAACAAATGACACTGTTTTTTAATAATATAAATACAATGAGTGCAAACTGAATTAATATAGGATATAATATCTCTATAAAAGGTGATTACAAAGCTAAAATACAAACTGAACTTCCTGAACACACTCTTTATGACGTCTGTGACAAACTCCAGCCTCCTGCGACCCTGAATTGGATAAACGGATGGATGGAGGCCATATTATGCATTTCCTTATTTTCTATCATGTAAATACTTGTACAATGAAAGCTCAAAGTAAACATGATAGAGTTTGAAATAATGCGTTCAGTGTCTGTACAAGCTCAGCTGTCACGCAGCTTTTCCTACTCTTAGCTCTTTATCACATCAAAGACAGCAGGTGTCGCTAATATGGTCATCTAGGCACTGAAGCTACCTTCTGTTTGCAGAAGGCAGCCAATTAGAGGAAAGCAGGGTTAAAGGGGGTTGTTTCAGTCAAAGGATGAGCTGAGGAGCTAAGCTGAAGCCACATTTGAAGTAAATAAGAGGTATTTTGATCATGAATGAGCGGAGTCTAGGAAGATCGAGGGGGAATATAGAGCTAGAAATGAGCAAGTCTTCGAAATATGGACTGCCTGGCTTTCATATCCTACTACACCCTAATCTTTATGTGTAATAAGGTATTGTGATGTAACTGTTAGTTACTGTCCACTTGGATTGGACTTGGCTTAGTTATTAAAACTATTTATTGGCAGCAGCACTGATAATAAGTCAGGTTAAGAAGCATTCCCATTTAAAAGAACTTAAACACTCCATACATGGCTCCATGAACAAACAGGTGAATGCTCAGCACCAATCTGAGAACCTTTCGATAAATGAGGCCCCGGATTTGATAAGCACAAACGCAGGTAGTCCAAACACTAAGCAGATGCAACTGATGTCGCGGTGGTTGCGATTAACGTTCAGGCTTTAACTAGGACGGCTAAGAAGCGTCCGTTACCTGTCCACTGTGCTCACGAGGCGACGTCGCTGCAAGTACAGTCGGCGAACTCTGAGAAACAACGGTAAGTCTCAAAGTCTAAGGCAGCTGAGCAGCAGCTTACAGAAAATGTCAAATCTGACCACAACAGCAACGAATACAACCACAGGTCAGTGTATGGGCTGCTGTCACCCTCCAGCCTTGGCTTAAAATAAAGTCAACCCCTGGTACTAACGACAGTGACCAAGGCAAAGCACCTACAGTACAACATTCAATCCAAATTACGTCCTGCATGACGCCGAATTAAACATAATCGCTTTCTATACATGCAACATGTCTTTTAAGCCATTCACACTAAGCTTTTGTTAAGATTTTACACAGACGGAGTTAAATTGGTCAGCAATAGAATAAGAGTTGGGCGTGCAAGGATTAGCAAGTAAAGTTAGCCCATGTAGATATCTTTGAGTGGCATTTTTAATTTCTGTCTAAAGTTACATAAGTGAAAACACGGGGACGCAGCAAAGCAGCAGCAGAACACATGACTAACACATACCTTATTAAATCAATCAATTTATCAGTGTAACTGGATAAATTGCTAAAGTCCCCGCCGATGTCGTGCAAAGCACAGAGTCCACAGTACGACAACGTCAAGGTTGACGTGATGACGCCACCCCCTAGAATATTGCAGGACTTGATGTAACCCTAGATAGACGCTAGATGGCGCCGGTGTTTATCAGGAAGAATGCTGCATTGCTAGTCACAGAGCAATAACCAGTAATACTTAACAATATTGTTTGTATTGTTCATTATAATATCTTTATTTTACTTGTTTATCGGAATAAATTCTTAATATATTAAGAATTAAATCATATACCTAAATCATGTATCATATTTTAGGAATAAAGCTGTAACATTATAAAACACAATTAAATGGCAAAGGCCTTAAAAGTCGTTTTTTTCACTGTTAGACCAGAAGATAGAGGCTTTTCATAGTGTCATGTTGTAACATTTATATTGTAATAGTGTACTCCACAAATTATAATTCATTCCAATTAGTCTGGATTTGTAGGTCTGCATAATTTGTAGTAAACCCGAGTGTTTTAGGGGGCACCTGCATTGCCCATGAATGGATAAATTTCTCTATTACATGTAAGAACTGGTAACCTCTCTTTTCCACTTTTCAAAAGCAGAAGAAATCTCACTCTTTGATCCAAGATAGACAGAAAATTGCATTTTTCTTCCTGTTATTTGTTTAAATTGTGTATGAAGTCTCATTTCACTCCAATAAAGTCTGTCTATGTTTATCTGATTGTCTCTGTATGTGTGTAATTCTGTTTCTCTGCAACTCTCTCAGTCTGTTTTACACCACCTCCCTAACTTCCTGCAGGTTTGCATCTCCTTTACTTTTCTGTCCATATCATCAGTTTTTTCCTGTAATCTTCACTCTCTTTTACCGTAAAGCACAACTTAGATTGTGAATAATTTATTAAATACAAACAGAGTACACTAATACTTGTGCCCCGTCTGTCTCTGCAGCTGCTTCCTAAATTAGACCATTTCAAATCATCCACCACCCCCTCATCTACCCACCCCCCAACTGAAAAAAACCCACCACAGATTAAATTCACTCAGCAGCCTCAAATACACTCCCAACATGATTATGGTTACGCCTGCAGCCATGTGCTCTTGAGGACTCCATTGAAAACCGAATTTGTCACACACAAACAGTTTTCCTGCTCATAATTCCATCGTTCACACAGTCGGCTAGGTGGAAGGGGAAAAAAAGTAACGTTTCTATAAAAGAGATAATATTTTCAAAAGTAATGTCATATTTTAATAATTATTCCACATTTTTATTTTGAGAATAAAGCTACAATTTAGCATTCCAGATTTACAAAATTACTGGGAATCTATTCTTAATATATTAAATATTCACAGATACCTAGTTCAACTCTAAAGGCTAAAAGAAAAAAAATTCTCTTCAGTTTTCATATTATTATTTGCTCGTGTATGAGATCAGCCGATTCCTGTGTCATCCCAGTAAGGCTAACATTTTGCAGTCGAATCCATTGCTATAAAAGCATCATCAGGTGATGAGAGCTGATTTGGCTTCTCTGAGATGCAGAAGGCAGAGCTTTTGTCCCTGCATACGAAGTGGGGCTTTCATCAGTAATCAGCACCGTGACTTGCTGTGGAAGTGCAGGTTAACTACTATTCTTTTGCAAGGAAGAATCTGACAATCTTCATAGAAGACCTTACTTTATTTCACATCATTTTTCCTTTATTTAACCAGGTAAGATATCACTGAGAGTGATATCGCAGAGCGAGACAGAGGGAACCAAGCATCTAATGTTAAATATACATATCATACAGACAACACAGTCTATGATTAAAGCTAATGTCAAACTGAAATTTGATGATAGTGTACAAATAAGTGGTCAAAATGAAGTACACAAATGAGATTCAAGATCCTTTCCTTACTGGCATTCACCACCATTTGCAGATTTTATATCATGTATGATGAGTTTATAGTGGAGGAACCAAGTGAAGGACACGAAGGAAGGCGAAATGAAACACAAGCAAAACAGTTTTTTGGCTGTTTATCAGTTCCAGTTCTTCAGGAATTGTTGTCCAGACTTCTTGAAGGACATTCAAAGCTCTTCTTTGGATGTTGGCTGCCTTTTGTTCTGTTCTCTGTCAAGATGATCCCACTCTGCTTCAATAACGTTGATGTCTGGGCTCTGAGGAGGCCGATCCATGACTGAGTGTGTCTAGTCTGTAAAAGTATGTTTTTACTGCACTGGCAGTGTGTTTGGGATCAGTTGTTACCAATCAGATGCTTTCCAGATAGTAATGCATGGTGGATCAAGATCTTACATGCTTTTCTGTGTTTGTAATTCAATCAGTTTTGACAAAATCCACAGCGCCCTGAACTATGACAGAGTCTCCAATGAGTTTTACAGACGGCTGTAGACATTCACTGATATATTTCTCCTCTGACCTCTATAGAAGTGAACTAGAATTTTCAAATTTGAGTTCATCACTTCATTAAACCTGCTGTCAGTGATTCTTAGTCCTGCTCTCATTTCCTTCCTTCTTGACAGCAACCGTTCCAGAGACCGTTTCTGATGTGGCTTCAGGGATCAGTAGTCACGTGCTATACATGGTAGGTTGGAAATGATTGGGCTAAAACTGCATAGCTAAATGTATATAAAAGCATCCACAGTCAATTTAGAATCACCAGTCAACCTAAAGTGTCACAGGCTGGGTCTCTGACCCAGCGCTCTGAGTTCATGTTTGTATTTGTCTCATTTTGTTATGTGATTTAGTTTGTGTTATTTCCTATCTGCCTTTAGTTTAGGCAGTTATTGTTCCTGGGTTTTCTATGTTTTGGGGTTTTGTATTTATTCATCACATATTAGGTCTGTTAAGTTGTGTTGTCATGTTTTAGTATTTCCTGTTTTATTCTGACAATGTCATGTGTTCTTTGTTTATTGTATTTAGCTTTCCTCTCCTGGTCCTGTCATTAGGTTTATGTCTGTCAGCTGTTTCCCCCCATGTGTCGCCACTTCCCCTGATCACCTCATGTCTGTATTTAAGCCTTTTGTTTTCTTCATGCCATTGTCAGGTCGTCTGCTCATCCATGTCAGTTCACTATGGTTAAGCTTTTTCATGTTTTGTTATTAGTTCACCCAGTTTAGGTTATTGTTTAGTTTTCACCGATGCCCGATTATTTTTACCCTCATTGCTAGCCTCAATAAACGGCTTGTTTTGTTTATCCACACTACGTTTTGGTCTGCGTTTGAGTCCTCCTCTGCAACACATACGGTCTGCCCCAGCCAGACCGTGACAGTAAGAGTATGGAGCCTGGACTATGGGAGGAAGTTCAAGCACTCAAAGAAAACCCCCCCTTGCAAACCCAGCTGACCAAGTGGCTTTGCATTAAATAAGATATATGAAGTTTAGTAACTTTAATATGCAATCTGAAAATGTTACTGGAGTAAAATGAGAAATCTTTAAATCACATCTTTAAGTCACACTACCCAACTTTCTTTCGCAGAAGCTCAGTTTGACTGGGCTGTGTTCACCTGAATGTCTAATGCAAAGTGAGAAGGCAGAAAATCTGCTTCTCTTCTTCAGGATAAAATTTTTTATTTTTACAAGGGTTTTACCAGCTTGCTATGCACACACACAAACATTCACACGTACACACGTGCATATGTTCTGCTGAGAAACCTTTGATCATGGTATTCATGTGCATGGTTAATTACCGCTATCCCCACCCAACAATCAGTGCTGCAGATTGTTGGCTCAGTCCAGCAGGAAAATACACGCAGCGCACCACAAAAACTGCTTAGGAATGGCTCATTGAACACAACATACTGCCCGAGGTGTTGACCCAGCCTGCAAACGCTCCACATTCCAATTTGACTGAGCATCACGATCCACAAGCAAACAAGCTGCACCCACTGGGCATGTGCCAGACGCCATAGTACACCCCAAGAGGTCCCCAGCAGGTCAGCTGTTTGTGACAGCATAAAAGAGGCCCACACAATATTACACAGGTAGCTTACTGTTGTACCACATGTGCCCGAGAGAAAACAACAGAACAATAACGCAAAGAGGCCAAAAAGGCACACACACACTCACACATGCAGTTGTCATGAATCCCACTCAAGCAAGTTATTGGATTCTGTTTCAGTCTGATTAAAATCACAACATCCTGACACGTGCCGATAGACTAACGATTGGCTTCTTCTCTATATTGTGAGTTTGTGTGTTTTGTGTGCTGGCGTCACTTGTGCTATGGGTGTCTGTTTACAGTCAGGTTGGCATGTTATGGGGACTCGTTTGGGAAAAGTGTCAGGGCTCCAGTTTTCACAGTACAAAAAGACCAAAGACTTCCACGGGGAAACACAAAAGACCACAAAAGAAACTCAAAATGACAACAAAGGGACCCAGAAATGATTACACAGCGACAAGAAATTACCACAAAAAGACGGGAAAAGCACAAAGGAATACAAACTAGGAAATAAGACACAAAAGGCAACAAAGAACTGATCTACTGCTCAGAATAATGGGGCACACAAAAATAACACTCACATGTTGATGTTTAGCAGGTGAATGCTTAGCATGTTCACTCGTTTCCTAAAGAACACCAGCTTTGGTGCTTAAGTAGCTCATCCCATTTGAGTTTAGCCAATAGGATGGCCATCAGCTGATATCGGGTAGCACGGAGATCAGCTGATACTGAGATGTTTCTCGGGCTGCCAGAACCAAAGCTCTGCTTGATTAAAGCTCCAAGGGGTGTGAAATATGCCAATAGAGTAACTGTCGACCGTTTCAGTGTTTGCATATAAATGATGAATTAAAAACCCGTAAGAAATGAAAACATAATTCAGTTTCCATTTCCTAATTCTGTCTATTAATAAGGAGCTAATAACTGGATTGGACATGTGATCTTTTAATTACTTCATTTAAATGCAAATTTAATTAATCAATTCATTGTTTTAATTGGCTTTTAAAAATGGTAATTTCATTTGACTGATAGTAAATGAACACTGGAAAACTTTTTAGTATTCCATTGCTTCACTCTCGACTCAGGCAACCACACAAAGACACAAAAGCCAGACCAGAGAGAAACTGCTAAATGAGAAACACAAAGAAATGCAAAACATCTACAAAAAAGCACAGAAAGAAATGAGGCAGAAAACAACTACAGAGATACATAAAGTGGCACCCAAGAGAGAAAACAAGTCTACAAAGGTGTCTTGTTGCATGCTCAATCATCCAGGTAAGAAAATCCCAAAACGTTGATTCTGTTCAGCCGCTCACTGTGGGCTAGTTTCATTCATTGTGCAAAGGTACTGTTTATACAGTTGGGGGAAACCTGCAGTCAGCTGAGACTGAAGAAGTCACTTGGATGAGTGACGAAATGTGTCTCCTACTGAAAACACCAGATGAACAGAATCAACCTTTTGGGGTTTACAAAGGTGCACAAAACAATCCTGCAGAGACACACAATGATTACTTTTGGAGGGGAAGTGACAAAAAATAAATAAATCCACAGAATGAGAACAAAGAGAATTATCAGGCTAAAAATCTAGATCTGACTAAGGACGTAGCTTAAGGGTTTACACCTACATCTCCTAAGATATCCGTTTGCTACTTTCACCATTACTGCATAAATCCAGGATGATTTATTTGGGAGAGGATTACATAAACCACTTAAACAGGATGAACCTGTAATTAGACCGAGTGACTGGTTTGATGGGACTGGTGTGACTGGTGACATGAGCAACTCTACTGGAACAGGATGGGTTGGTATTATCATCATATTATCAAAGTCATGAAGCCTTTGATGCAGAGCTAATCACATTGGATCGAATGGTTAATGGATTGAGGCTCCTGTCTGAGTGCTCAGCTTGGCTTACTAATTACATGTTCCACCACGTTAATCGAATAACACGCTATCACTTTACCAGGAGCCACAGGCGGACGTGGGACTCAGGATTTTACATTCATAGGGTAATTTGCCCTTGTACCTGGCTTCAGGACTATTAAAGGGATAACAGATGTTCACCTGTCTCATCTATTAAAAATCTTGAGGGTTGAAACATGGTCTTATCAGACAGTTCAGGGCTTTTATTCCCCTTAGGGCTTCCACTTTTTCTGAACTCTGCATTTGTCTCAATAAAAGGAGCTACAGAGGATTCTCTGTCAAAGTGGTAATTGAATAAGCTACCAAGGTTGAGGCATAATAGCTAAAATGTAATTAGGTGTGAAAAAGCTAAATAGGTTTATTTGCTGTTTGGTTTTGTGCATTGCAATAGTTACAGACTAAAGTTGATGTTGAATTCCTTGTATTATAGCATAATTTAGCCTTCATCATAATAAAAACTTTGGCTTTTGTTATCCTGATTCCTGACACCACATGTTCTCTCATTCCACAAGATGAGTTCATGATGTCGCACTGTAAGTGGGAGTGCTTTAATACTCTATCACAGACTGCTGTGTGACGAGACACAGGAAAGCCTGAATGTCACTCATCTTTCTCCAAAAGCATTTCTTGAATGTCCTTCAGAGTAGCATCATTTAGGACCTGAAGGCAGAGAGGACGGTTGAGACATACAGTGGGGCAAAAAAGTATTTAGTCAGCCACCAATTGTGCAAGTTCCCCCACCTAAAATGATGACAGAGGTCAGTAATTTGCACCAGAGGTACACTTCAACTGTGAGAGACAGAATGTGAAAAAAAAATCCATGAATCCACATGGTAGGATTTGTAAAGAATTTATTCGTAAATCAGGGTGGAAAATAAGTATTTGGTCAATAACAAAAATACAACTCAATACTTTGTAACATAACCTTTGTTGGTGTAGTGACTGGGTGCTTCACATGTTCTGGCATCCCAGCAGCTGCGAGGCGACCACCAACTCTCAAAACTCCGTCCTGCATCACGGGATCAAGTTTCCTCAAGTGACTAGTCTTTGTCACACACTTGCCTTTCTTTAACATGGTGATCTCTTCTTGGAATTGTTGACTTTGACAGAACTTGATGATCTCTGTCTCAGCTTGCACCAGATCTTTCAGGGTAAGTGTTGTCTGCATTGATTCATTGTCTTGTTCTTTCTGTTTAACGTACGTCTCTTTCCTTTTTTCACATCATCGTAGCAGTAAGTCTTTGAGTTTGATCATCCATGCCACAGCTCTCCTCACTCGATGCCAGCTGAAGTAGTGATTGATCAGCTTGTTCAACGTGTGAACATTCTCAGCTGCATTTGTGAGATGTACCATGGTTGCATGCCTCACTTCGCTGTCATCTTTATCAATCCTTTCCTTGCCAGGTCTTTCTGGCCACTGTCTTTCTGGGGTTTTCAGGAAAGCTGGGCCGTGGAACCAGCTTAGATTCTTCATGAGCTTAGATGGTGCAAGCCCTCTGGATGCACAATCAGCTGGATTGATTGCTGTACCAATGTACCTCCACTGCTGGGGATTTGTTAGCTCTCTAATGACCGCAATGCGATTGGCCACGAATGTCTTGAAGCGAAGATTTTCATTTTCAATATACTTCAACACAGTTGTGCTGTCAGTCCAGAATGTAGATTCAAGAAGATTCATCTGAAGCTCCTTTCTTAACATTTTGTCTGTCTTTGCAGCAACCATAGCTGCAGTCAATTCTATTTGTGGAATAGTGGTTTGCTTCATGGGCGCCACACGGGATTTTCCCATCATTAACGTACAGTGAACCCGTCCGTCATTGCTAATCATCCTCAAGTATGATGCTGTTCCATATCCACTTTCGCTCCCATCAGAAAAATGGTGGAGCTGTGCTGTTGCGACAGGACCGAAGTCCAATGGTCTCACACACCTGGGTACGGTTACCTCTGACAGCTGGCACAGCTCTTGTAACCACTTGTTCGACTTATGACTGAGCTGTTCTGGAATCTCATCATCCCAAGCAAGACCCTCCCTGCATAACTGCTGCAAGATCATTTTTGCAGGGAGAGTTCCTGGGGAAAGGAATCCCAGTGGGTCGTAGATGGAGCTGGTGACGGAAAGTTTTCCACGTCTCGTCACAGGTCTTTCTTTGATGTTAATCCTGAACTTGAATGCGTCAGACTCAGGGCACCATAGAACTCCTAAAGCACGTTCCATAGGCAGCAGGTCATGGTTCAAGTTCAGGTCTCTGACATCTTTGGCTCTCTCATGCTCAGGGATGAATGAGAGCAAGGCACGACTGTTGCTTGTCCATTTCGTTAGGTGAAATCCTCCACCAGAACACAATTCAGTGAGGTCTGTGTATAACTCCATACCTTGAGTTTCCGTGGCAACAGACTTCAAGCAGTCGTCAACATAAAAATTTTCCAGAACTGTGCTTACAGCTTCAGGTGATGATTTGCTGCGGTTCTCCTCTGCTGTTCTTCGCAGTGCATAGTTGGCACAACTGGGAGAAGAAGTCGCACCGAAGATATGCACCATCATCCTGTACTCAGTGTATTCTTCATGGAGTGCAGGATTCCTTTTCAGCTTGCGCTGAAGGCTCAGTGCACGCTGTAACACTGCACTTCGATTGTTCGGCATCTGAACGCACGACTTCTTCGTAGGAAGACTTTTATGGAATAGTGTCCATCAGTGAGACAAGTAGAGCTTGACACAGACTCCATGAAGTGGTGGACTTCTTGAGACATTCCTGCTTTATCATCACAGTGACGCTCTGGAAAGTCGTGGTTATACTGTCGTACAAGCAGTTGTTCCACGTTGTCGATGGCTATTCTGTTCACAATAGCACATGGTTGTACATCATTGGCTGCAGTATCTGTTTCTCTGAGTGGTCCATTCAGAATCCATCCAAGTGCTGTCTTTACGGCATATGGACCATTGTCCTCACTTGGGATCACCTTCCATGGCTCCAATATGGTGTATTCTTTAGTTCCAATGAGAAGCTCCACTTCAGCCTCAATATGAGGCAACCGCACCTCGCGTAGGTACGGCCACTTGTCAACCTCTTTCTGGAGTGGGATGTTCTCTCTGGAAACAGGAATACTTTTCTGTGTGAAGACCTTTGACAGTGGGATAAAGTTGTTGTCTGCCAGACTGCTGACTTCCAATTCTGTGAGCACATAACTCTCCTCTCGACTTTTGGAATTAATGGTCCTCAACGTTAGCTCGGTTCGTCTGCCTTGCACCTTCAACTGCCTTGCCAAGGCTTCGGTGCAGAACGATGCAGAGCTACCTGGGTCAATGAAAGCGTAAACCTCCACAGCCTCGTCACTCTTGCAGGACTTCACCCTTACAGGTACAATGGCAAGCACGCAGCTGCCTCCAGCCCCAGTACAGGCACTTGTCTCCTTTTCTTCAGACAACCCTGCTGGGCCTTTAGCAGTGCTACCCATATTGACCTCATCGGGAGGCTTCTCTTCCTCATAACTTGAGAAGTGCAACAAACTTGGATGCTTGAGTGAACAAACCTCGCACACCATCTTCTTTTTGCAATCTCTGCTCATGTGACCCTTTAGCAGGCATCCAAAGCAAAGTCCGTTTTTCTTCAAGTAGTCCACTCTATCCTTATGAGTCTCCTCTCTAATCTTGTAACACTCTTGCAGTGTATGAAGTTTCCCACAGAACATGCAAGGTCTTGTGAAGGCGCAGTTGAGTGACAGGTCACTCTGGTTCTTACTCACTCTGCTTCTTTTGTCCATTTCTGAACCTTGGTTAACCTTGATAGCAAAGCTGCTCCCATGTCTAATGTCTTTCTTCAACTTATTTCCTTGCTGTGGCTTTTTCATAACCTTGTCTGACACTGCTGTTTCAAGATCGCCAAAGAGTGAGTCGGACATGATCTTTGCTTGGCGTTCAACGAAGGCCACCAGCTCTGTGAATCTTGCTCTGTTGCAGCGCCGCTCCTGGATATCATATGCATGGATTCTCCAGCGCTCTCTTATTTTAAATGGCAACTTGGAAATGATGACCCTCATAGTTGCAGGGTTGTCCATCTCTTCCATATAGTCCACATCCTCCATGGCATTACGACAGCTCACCAGGAATACAGAGAATGCGCTCAACGCCTTTCCATCTTCAGCCTTAATTTGTGGCCACTTCGATGTCTTCTCAATTAGCGTGCTAGCAATCTGTAACTCATTTCCATATTTATCTTGAAGCAGCTGCAGAGCCCTTTCATACCCCCGATGTTCAGGCATATGCTGACAACTCCTCACAAGATCACGAGGCTCGCCTCGAGTATACTGCTCCAGAAAATATAGCTTGTCTGAATTGCTATCAGCTCTGGTGTCAATAGCGTGCATGAATGCCCTCATAAACGACCTGTACTCCAAAGGATCTCCGTGGAACACTGGCACATCCCTTTGTGGTAACCGAGCCAGCTGTTGGTTCTTTACAAGCATCTCTGTGATATCTGCCTGTTTCTGCATAACTTGATAAAGCTCACTTGGTCTGGTCTCCTGAAGTGAGACACCATCTTGGCGTTGGCTCGGCCCCTGCAGTGGAGTTCTATGTGTCTTAGGTATGGCCCCTGCTGCAGTACCTGGATCACCAGGATTCCTTCAAGAGGCAGACCTCTCTATCCTCTGTTGGCTTCCCTGGTGTGTGTTTTACGTTGCCATGACCATTTTCGTTATTCATCTTCAGGAGGTCACGACGTGGCATTACCGTAAGTCTGGTTTCACTCACTTGAGACTTAACCCCTTCACATTCCACATACACTTTCACTTTGGCAGTAGACACAGCAATGGCTGTTTCAATTTCCAGTCTTTCCTTTACAGCTTTAATTTCTGCTTCTTGTAACTCTAGAGCCTGTTTTTCTTTCAGAGACGCTGCTCGTGCCATCAGAGCTGCTCTGTTAGCTTCTTCCTTGACACGCTCTGACGATGCTGTCGACACCCTTGACGTGTTGGATACTTTAGACTTGTTTGACACTCTAGATGTTTTTGACACTCTGGATGCACTGTCCATGGGAGTTATCTCTTGATCACATGTTTGTATTTCAATCCATGTATTAACTCTATTAATGAACTGCAAACATCGTTCTGACATTGGCTGAAACCAAAGTTGTTGGTCAGCCTCCTTTTCCTCCTCATCTTTAATACACAGCAACACTGCATAATTGCATTCTTGAAACTCTTCATACAACTTCTTGTAAACTTTCAGTGCCTCTCTCACATCATTTACAGCCGGCAGAATTTCATGGCTCAAAAGTTGCTCAGTTTCATCTTCTTGTGCTGTCACTTGTCCTAATTTGCCTCTTCTCACCTTTGTGAGCTGATGCAGTTTGAACTCCAGACCTTTGTCTGTCATCGCCCTCTGGCTGTCATCACGCGTAACTACACCCACACTGTCATTAATGTCGTCCGCCAATGTAATTATATAACACCGGTAAGCCGTAATGATTTTCTTCGGCACAGCTGTCGGGTGGTGTACTGCACAAACTCCTTTATGCTACTTCCACAGGTAAGATGCATCTGACAAAACACTTTTTACTTAGCTGTTCGCCGTGTTGTTGTGTGTAGGCATCCTTATGCCGACGATCCGGTAACTTTTCTATGTCTCAGTTGGTGGCTCCACCGCAGAAAACATTCCTCCATTACTCGCTAGTTTTTTGACTTTTATGTAGTGGCGAATTTCTGTCCCAAGCTTCGAAAAAATAATTCTTCCACTTCTTAATGTGAGCTGTTCAGATTTATTTCTGACTCGTACATACAAACAAAAGATGTCACGGTCAAAAAACTATTTGCTGCTACAGCGCACATTTCCATTGCCGTCCTGGCTCACTCTAACCTGCTACCACACATGCGCTGTAATGTTTTCTTACCCGATACAAATTAAACGCGCAGCATTTATTCTCTAACAACATATCATACAAAATTAAACATGTAACATAATAACTGAAACAGTATCAAAAATATTTCTCTATAGATTGTTATTGCCAACTGTTAGAGCCAGAGGTCAAACATTTACTATAGGTCTTTACCAGGTTTGCACACACAGTAGCTGGTATTTTGGCCCATTCCTCCATGCAGATCTTCTCGAGAGCAGTGATGTTTTGGGGCTGTCGCCGAGCAACACGGACTTTCAACTCCCGCCACAGATTTTCTATGGGGTTGAGGTCTGGAGACTGGCTAGGCCACTCCAGGACTTTCAAATGCTTCTTACGGAGCCACTCCTTTGTTGCCCGGGCGGTGTGTTTTGGATCATTGTCATGTTGGAAGACCCAGCCTCGTTTCATCTTCAAAGTTCTCACTGATGGAAGGAGGTTTTGGCTCAAAATCTCACGATACATGGCCCCATTCATTCTGTCCTTAACACGGATCAGTCGTCCTGTCCCCTTGGCAGAAAAACAGCCCCATAGCATGATGTTTCCACCCCCATGCTTCACAGTAGGTATGGTGTTCTTGGGATGCAACTCAGTATTCTTCTTCCTCCAAACACGACGAGTTGAGTTTATACCAAAAAGTTCTACTTTGGTTTCATCTGACCACATGACATTCTCCCAATCCTCTGCTGTATCATCCATGTGCTCTCTGGCAAACTTCAGACAGGCCGGGACATGCACTGGCTTCAGCAGCGGAACACGTCTGGCACTGCGGGATTTGATTCCCTGCCGTTGTAGTGTGTTACTGATAAGATAAGATAAGAGATAAGATAGAACTTTATTAATCCCTCGGGTGGGTTCCTCTGGGAAATTCGACTTCCAAAAAAAGCACAGCAACGACCGAAGTTACAGTTACAGAATTGTTTATTTATATAATATATATATATATATATATATATATATATATATATATATATATATATATATATATATATACATACATACACACACACACACACACACACACACACACACACACACACACACACACACACACACACACACACACACATATATAAATACAGAGACAAATATAAATAAAATATACAAAGGGGATAAATAGAATAAATAGGAATAATAAATAAAAATACAAGTGAATTGCACATTTCAAGTATTGAGTCTATTGCACTGTTGACTATTTACAAAAAGTATTGCACAAGGTATTGTACAGTGAGGTGCAGAGGCACTACAGCTTAGTTGTTCCCCCCTCCTTTGTCCTCCTGTTTCCCCTCCCTCTCCCCTCCAGAGAGGAGTTAAACAGTTTGATGGCGTGTGGAACAAAGGAGTTTTTAAGTCTGTTAGTTCTTGTCTTGGGGAGAAGCAACCTGTCACTGAACAGACTCTTCTGATTGTTTATGGCCGTGTGCAGAGGATGCCCAGCATTGTTCATAATGTCCATCAGTTTCTTTAGTGTCCTTTTCTCTGCCACTGTCACCAGAGTGTCCAGCTTCATGCCGACCACAGAGCTAGCCTTCCTGATCAGTTTCTCCAGCCTGGATGAGTCCCTCTTTGCTGTGCTGCTCCCCCAGCACACCACAGCATAGAAAAGTACTCCAGCAACCACCGACTGGTAAAACATCCTCAGGAGCTTCCTGCAGATGTTAAAAGACCTCAGCCTCCTGAGGAAGTACAGTCGGCTTTGGCCTTTTTTATACAGGTGCTCTGTGTTGCATGACCAGTCCAGTTTATTGTCCACCCACAGCCCGAGGTACTTGTACTTGTTGACCAGCTCCACCTCCTCCCCCTCTATCTGAACCGGCAGTGGACCTTCTCTGGACCTCCCGAAGTCCACAACCAGTTCCTTAGTCTTTGAGGTGTTGAGTTGCAGGTGGTTTGTGTGACTCCATGCGACAAAGTTCCTCACCAGACTTCTGTACTCCTCTTCCTGATCATCCCAGATACACCCCATGATGGCCGTGTCATCTGCAAACTTCTGAATATGGCATAATTCAGAGTTGTAGCAGAAGTCAGAGGTGTACAGGGTGAAGAGAAGAGGGGACAGCACAGTTCCCTGTGGTGCTCCTGTGCTGCTGACCACAGTGTCAGACGTGATGTCCTTCAGCCTGATGTACTGTGGTCTGTCGGTGAGGTAGTCGGAGATCCAAGCCACCAGGCAGGGGTCCACCTCCATCCTGTTCAGTTTTTCCTGAAGCATACAGGGCCGGATGGTATTAAAGGCACTGGAAAAGTCAAGAAACAGTATCCTGACCGTGCCTTTTCCCCCATCCAGGTGTGAGTGGGCTCTGTGTAGGAGGTACAGGATGGCATCCTCCACTCCGACACCCGCCTTGTATGCAAACTGTAGTGGGTCCTGGGCATGTTGTACCTGTGGTCGGAGGAAGTTGAGGAAGAGCCGCTCTAGAGTCTTCATAAGATGTGACGTCAGTGCCACCGGTCGGAAGTCATTCAGCTCATTGGGCCGGTTCTTTTTGGGGACCGGGACGATGCAGGATGTCTTCCATAGGGCGGGCACTCTCCCCAGTCGCAGACTGAGGTTGAAGACTCGTTGTAGCGGCTCCCCAAGTTCAGCAGCACACGCCTTAAGCATCCTAGGACACACCTTGTCTGGGCCTGCTGCCTTTCTGGGGCGAAGCTTCCTCAGTTGCCTCCTGACCTGATCCACTGTGACACTGGGAGATGTTTGGGAGGAGGGGAGGGGGGGAGATGTCTTGCTGCTGAGAGAGGGATTGGAGGAGGGGGGTGTCATGGTGTCAGGAAGGGGGGGAAGCGAGGGAGGTAGGAGAGTGGGGAGAGGACTCTGTAGTGAAGGTGAGGGTGAGGGTGGGGGGGTTGTGGGCTGGTCAAACCTGTTGAAGAAGTTGTTGAGTTTGTTTGCCTTCTCCACAGTCCCCCCCCACTGTGCTTTTCTTGGTGTTGTGGCCTGTGATGGTTTTCACACCATTCCAGACCTCCCTCATATTGTTCCTCTCCAACTTCTGCTCCACCTTCCTCCTGTAGGTGTCCTTTGCTTCCCTCAGGCAGCGTTTCACCTCCCGCTGTGCTGCTTTCATCTCCTCCTTCACTTTTCTCCTGAAAGCCTTCTTCTTCATGTTGAGGACAGCTTTGACTTCCTGTGTTACCCACGGTTTGTTATTAGGATAACACCGTACCGTCTTAGCAGGGGCGACTGTGTCCACACAAAAGTTGAGGTAGTCTGTAAGACAGTGTGTCGCCCCCTCTATGTCCTCACCATGTGGGCTCAGGAGCACATCCCAGTCTGTGGTGTCATAACAGTCCCTCAGAGCATCCTCCTTTTCTGGGGTCCATCTCCGGATGGAGCGCGTTGTGACAGGCTGCCTTTGGACGAGGGGTGTGTATTGTGGCTGTAGGTAAACCAGGTTGTGGTCTGACTTCCCTAGTGGGGGGTGGCTCTGTATGCATCTCTCACATTAACATACAGTAGGTCAATTGTCCTGTTGCTCCTTGTGGGACAATTCACAAACTGGTGAAAAGCAGCCAGAGTAGAATCCAGTGTGGCATGGTTAAAGTCTCCAGATATAATAATGAAAGCCTCGGGGTTTTGTGTCTGAAGTCTTGCTGTGACTGTGTGTATTTTCTCACAGGCAGCTGTTGCGTCGGCCCTCGGAGGGATGTAAACACACACACAGATCACATGACTGAACTCCCGAGGTAGATAATATGGCCGCAAGCTAACAGCTAGCAGCTCCAGGTCCGGACGGCATACCGAAACTTTAACGGAGACGTGTCCAGGGTTACAGTATCTGTTGTTAACGTAGACAATGAGTCCCCCACCTCTGCTTTTTCCGCTGGCCTGCGTGTCCTTATCGGCTCTCACGGATGTGAAACCGCATAGGTCTACGTTAGCCTGCGGCGTTAGCTTGGTTAGCCACGTCTCCGTGAAGATAAACAAGCTGCACTCACGGTATAGTCTGTGGTTGTTCAGAGCGCACAGTTCGTCAATCTTATTCTGTAACGAGTTCACGTTGCCCATGATCACTGTCGGGATTGATGGTTTGAATCGCCTCCGGTGATCCGCTCTCCTCGCTCCAGCTTTGCAGCCTCTGTAGCTCCTCTTTAGCTCGGCCGGGATGTTGTGTCGCATGCCGGTCTGTCCCTTTGTTCTTAGTGCCAGCAGCTCCGCTCTCGAATAGATGAAGGAGCTGGTTCCAGAAGTTTTGAAAAGTGCATTATCCATCTTGTATCGCTATATCTAAGAGGTATAAGTAGAGGAAGGTGAAAAAAACTTTGAAAAGCCTAGTCTAAAAAAGTTAAGTTAAGAAAAAGTTAAGAAAAAAGGTGCGGTGTTGCAGAGCTACTTGGAAAGGCTGCCGTCACTCCAGCGCCATCTTGGCTTTGATGGTGACCTTTGTTACTTTGGTCCCAGCTCTCTGCAGGTCATTCACCAGGTCCCCCCGTGTGGTTCTGGGATCTTTGCTCACCGTTCTCATGATCATTTTGACCCCACGGGATGAGATCTTGCGTGGAGCACCAGATCGTGGGAGATTATCAGTGGTCTTGTATGTCTTCCATTTTCTGATGATTGCTCCCACAGTTGATTTTTTCACACCAAGCTGCTTGCCTATTGTAGATTCACTCTTCCCAGTCTGGTGCAGGTCTACAATACTTTTCCTGGTGTCCTTCGAAAGCTCTTTGGTCTTGGCCATGGCGGAGTTTGGAGTCTGACTGTTTGAGGCTGTGGACAGGTGTCTTTTATACAGATGATGAGTTCAAACAGGTGCCATTCATACAGGTAACGAGTGGGGGACAGAAAAGCTTCTTACAGAAGACGTTACAGGTCTGTGAGAGCCAGAGATTTTCCTTGTTTGAGGTGACCAAATACTTATTTTCCACCCTAATTTACGAATAAATTCTTTACAAATCCTACCATGTGGATTCATGGATATTTTTTTTCCACATTCTGACTCTCACAGTTGAAGTGTACCTCTGGTGCAAATTACTGACCTCTGTCATCATTTTAAGTGGGGGAACTTGCACAATCGGTGGCTGACTAAATACTTTTTTGCCCCACTGTAGATCTGCACACTAAAACTGTCTATCCTGATGTGTATAATGAACAGCTCCATTCTTGTGCAAACACGTATTGATACCTCAAGCATCCGCGTGAGATAGTGTCTGCTGTTTCAATAAAAAGACAACATACAAATACATCTGTGTCAAAGTGGCAGTGCCCTCTATTGTCTGTAGTAATTATGACAGGAAAGTCAGGTTACACTGTACTCCCACAGTGACTGTACCACAACCAGTGTTGGTTGTTACCTGAAAAACGTAATTAGTTACTAATTACTTCTCCCAAAAAGTAATCTCGGTACTTTACTGATTACTTATCAGCGGGGGGATCCAAGGGTTTCTCTGTGAATTTCACATTCCCGTGCTCAGCAATTAAGGTTTAATTTTTCACTGTAGAAAGAAGTTTTCTTCGCACGTAGAGTGTACAGCGGATGCTAATGTTTTTGTCACTTTTCATGGGAATAAAAAAGTATTGTAAGTACATCCATGCTTTAAATGCTGCATGGTCGTACTCTCTCCCGCACTCCATATTATCCACTATTGATCTGCACACGTCTGTTGCTGCCACGGACGTCGCACACTCGTAAGTCATTGTCATGAGACACTCTCACAAACAAAATCACAACAGTTTAGTAACACAGTAACGCAGCATAGTTATGGGAAAGTAACAGTAATGTAAGAGATTACTATTGCAAAAAAGTTATTTTGCAATAGTAATCTCTTACGCTACTTGATACTTGAAAAAAGTAATCAGATTACCGTAACACGTTACAAGTAATGCTTTACTGCCAATCTCTGACCGCAGCAATAATTGCAGCGATTTTAACATCATACAAGAAAATTAGTAACTAGTGGGCAATAAAATGTGTTTGTGAAATTCATCAAATAAAAAGTAAAATGATCACATTTAACTGGGGCCGCTTATTATACAAGTGTACGAAGGAAAGAACCAAGGTTCAAGGTTCTTTATTTGTCACATGCATAGTTATACAAGTATAACACACAGTGAAATGTAGAAAATGGGGGGGGGGGGGGGGGGGGTGTAGAGGAAGAACATATATATATATATATACACACACACACACAGACATATAGTATATACACTGGGTGAATGTGCAGTAGTAGCAGCAAGCAGGTGAATTCTGTACATTAATATGAATAGACATCTGACTATTTTACAGGATAGACAATATAAACATATTTAAAATTAAAGGGATTGAAATGTACATTGTGCCTTGGTTTAGTGTCTGGAAGAGTCCTGTCTCAGTCAATTATAGATGATGTGAGAGGGCGGGTGTGTGTGTTTAGGGCACGGATGGCTTGGGGATAGAAGCTCCTCTTGAGTCTCTCTGTCCTTGCCCGGAAGATGCGGAACCTTCTACCAGATTGCAGAAGTTGGAATAGTTTGTTGCCAGGATGGGACGGGTCCTTCAGTATCTGCGCTGCTCTAGTCCGGCATCTCCTGGTGTAGGTGTCCTGAAGCGGGGGGAGAGCAATCCTGCAGCAGCGTTCTGCTGTACGGATCACTCTCTGGAGAGCTTTTTGGTCCTTCACACAGCTGTTCCCAAACCACGATGTCATGTTCTGTGTGAGGATGCTCTCCACAGCGCCTGTATAGAAAATCCTGAGGATCCTTGGAGAGACCCTGAACTTCCTCAGTTGTCGTAGGTGATACAGGCGCTGCCTAGCCTTTTTGGTCTGGACCTGAATGTGGGCAGCCCATGTCAGGTCTGAGGAGATGTGGACATCAAGATACTTGAAGGACTGCACCCTCTCCACTGGAGCTCCATTGATGATGATGGGCTTGTAGTCTCTGTGCTGACCCCTTCTGAAGTCCACCACCAGCTCCTTGGTCTTGCTGACGTTCAGCTGGAGGTGGTTGTCCTGGCACCACGATGCCAGATTCTTCACTTCATCCATGTAGGCCGCCTCATCGTTGTTGGAGATGGCACCCAACACCAATATGGAAGTTGAAGGAAATTTCCGTCCCGGGTTTCCTCCGTGGCCTGAGCGATAAGCAGAGTTTTGTCCTTTCCTTATAATACTCCTAATTATTCAAAGTAACACTCAGATATGCCGTTCAGCTGGGTTAGTTACGACGTCGGGAGCAGTTAGGAGAACAAAGTGATACAGAGACTGTTCAGGTTGCTTTCCCACAATCAACTCGAAGGTTTATTCATCAGACAACAGTTTATATAGAAGAAAAAAAGGTTCGTGTGTCAGCAGGTTCTCAGTTCAAACCGGTACAGACCAAATAAGGAAACGTCTTCCTGCCTTCTGAGCAAAGAAGTATCCTTTGTGTAGTTTATCAGTTCAGCTACAATTTTATGATCATCCCAGCAAAATACACTCCTAGACATAGAATACAGAGTTCTTTCATTAGTGAATTCTGAAACAAACCACCTGGCCTTTAACAAGCCTTTTTCTAAGAGATAAAGAAGGGAGGATGGGAGTAAGGGAGTGATCTCTGTGGTGTTTTCAACCTTGAGGTACCATCCTGTGATTCTTACACATTAATTCTTGGGTCACAGAGAAAGAGAAAAACAACTAGTAAATGGGCCTTATTGAGTAACAGTTTTCCTGTATAATATCACTATAAAACAATATCCTGTAAATGCTACCATGGTATCAAAATATCACAACAGTTCCCCCCTTTTATCATGAAATGATAACATAGTATAAAGACAGAATGTAATAACATAATATAAAGACAAATCATAAATGTGAAAGAAATCATAAATGTAACTAGTCCTTCGAGTAAGCTTAATATCAAAATTCTGAGAGCGTATACATGGTATCACACAACAGACAATAATTATCGAAAACATGCGGCAACGGTTACAAAGGCTACAATTAGTTCCTTCGATTTTCCAAACGTGTCCTGAAGCCACTTATCTAGCCACTGACCGTGACCTGTATTGGCAATTAGTTCTATCTTCAATGCTTCAAGTCTATTCATAGCTTGTGTGAATGAACCGTTAGGGGCGGTATTATTGGGAATGAAAGTACAGCATACATCAACGGTTACTAGACCACAGGTACCGGTCCAATTAACAGGTAAAGCTAGTCTAAGAGTATTGTTGCACAACCAATAACCGTTAGGGATAGCTCTAGTTAGGCGCGTGACCATGTGTGATTTAACTAACTCCCCCCAGTCAGTATCATTTAATACACCTTCTGGGGGAACAATGATCGATTCTCCGCTCGAACTTGAACTGTGTGTGTGTTCCTCCAGATATGATACAACTTCAGCCACAGAGACAGCTAGCCATGTCTCATTACAGTGTGCACCTGGGGAATCAGAGAAGAATGTATAGTTATCCTTTGTATAATCTATGTGGGTGTCTGGGCCAGTTAACTTTAGTCTGCGCAGACATATCATACCAGTATTAAAATGGAAAGGGATCTGTCCTAGGGGCAGTGAGGGTTTTAACCTAGTCTTAGGGCGTTTCATTGGGGCGCAGGTCCCTGCGGTGTCATTAGATAACTTCAATAATTCGCCTAATGGGGTCTCAGGGTTAGTTGGTGTGTGTGTGTGTCTAAGTAAGCAGTCGAGAGGGCTCAGAGTCAACTGTAAAGTGTCTTTAAGGAGAGCATTATCTCCGCCGATTTTCTCTAGTCCCTCAGTGAGGGGGAAACCGGATATGGGGTATCCTACTATAACCTGTTCTGGATTACCTTTTGAACAGACATAACAGTTACTGTTTCCTAAATCACGAGCGGCTGTTCTGGCATTTTCATACCAGAAGTTGACTCCTGCTCTAGAGGGCGCATAAGATGGTTTATTAGTGGCGTCTATGTTGTCATTTACTGATTGTGAGGAGCGTATTAAGTAGGTGTCTTGCAAAATAGAGCATGAGGTATTGTCAGCAAAATATGACCTGCAGAAATGTGAACATGCTTGCAGTCTACAATACAAGATAGCAAAGAAAAATCCTAAAGTTAATGCGATAGATATGATAAATAACCTAAATATATAAGAAAATATATAGGAAAAACAGTTCTTCAGTCGTCTTCTGGCCTGGTCCCAGGTTCGAGAGACATTGAATAAGCGTCGTGTGATGACAATGGGCATTTCATTTTCTCCATTATCAGGATGGAATGAGTCTGGCTTTATCAGATTAGACATCCTGTGGTACTCTCGGCTTTCTGTTCCTGCTGGATGTTGAGTACCTTGTTGTTTTTGTTCACGTGAAGGATCAAAGAGCTCTGAGCCTTGGCTCTTTCAGGCGTTGTGTGTTAATCAGTGATTGCGTGTGTGTATGTACATTGGATCCGGGCGCTGGCCCGCCGGAGATGTCGTCTGCTTGATCCGACGCCTGAGATGGTCCGATTGGGCTGGTCTTAACCCTGCTGGCATGAATCCACTGAGGTTGTCCGTCCGTAAGGATGCTGGTTCTCGTCACTGCCAGTACAGTCTGGGGGCTGGAAAACGCGCGGCCTCCCAGAGTGTCCTTGGTTTTAGCGGCTTCACCAACACCGCATCTCCTGGTCTCCACTGGTGGAACTGTGGAGGGGAGAGGCTGAGAGAGACAAACTTTCTGATAGTTATTATTCAGTGTTTCTACCAGATTGTGAACATAGTCGGACAATGCAATATACATCACCTTCCTATAGCGGTGCCCCTCTGGAAGCTGACCATGGTGTTGGAAACGGTCTTATTTCAAATGGAGATAATTTGGTTACTGCAGATGGAGTCATTCTAATCTCACAGAGGACTTGAGGAAGTAATTTGATCCAGGTCATTAAAGTTTTGGCACACTTTTGAATTACTTCTGATGTGAATGAAGGTCCTCTATCACTGTTAATTTTTGGTGAGGTATTCCGAATCTGGGTATTATTTCATTGCTCAACTTTTGACAGACTACTTCTGCAGTTTCTTTTGAGGTTGGATAAGCTTCTACCCATTTACTAAATTGATCCACTATTACCAGTAAGTACTTGATGCTTCCTTGTGCTGGCATATGTGTAAAATCAATTTGTAATGTATGAAATGGAAAATCTGGTTGTGGTAAATGCTGATGTTTTGCTTTTGGTTTTCCTACATTAGTTCGTGCACATGTTAGACAGGTTGCTAATATGCTTTTTACTGCATGCAATGTTTTCTCAATTACAAATCTTGATTTTATTGCCCCTATTACCCCTCTTTGTCCGACATGACTCACACAGTGAAAATGTCGGACAAGGACTGGCATCAGGGAATATGGGAGGGCAATCAAACCCTCAAGATTTTGTATAGGCCATCCTTGTCATCTAAGGTACAGTCATTATTCTCCCAATAGGTGTAATCACATGCAGAGGCTTGCTCTTGTATGAATTTTAAATCAACATTTGTGTCTAAATAGTCTGGGAGTGTAACAAGTGGCAGCTGTAGGGGCACAGATAATACTTCCTGTGGAGGTGGGAGCTGTGATGCAGCTGCAGCCTTGGCTGTCACGTCTGCTAGAGCATTACCTGTTGCTTCGTCTGTGTCAGCTGTACTGTGTCCTTTCGTTTTTACAACTGCAACGGCCGATGGTAGCTGTATAGCCTGAAAAAGTCTTTGAACAAAATCAGAATTTAGCAATTTATTTTCCATCAGCAGATCTAAATCCTCTTTGTCTCCACAATGTGCCAAAGTCATGTACGACGCCAAACGCATAGCGGCTGTCTGTGTAAATTGTCACATGCTTATCCACATGGAGCTCACAGGCGCGTATTAAAGCCATGAGCTCTGCTTTTTGTGCTGAGTGAAATGGTAATGAGTGAGCCTCTAGTATGATGTCAGGCACTGTTACCACTGAATAGCCACAAAGAAATGAGTTGTCATTCGGCCTTGAACAGGACCCGTCCACATAAACCGTGGCTGAGTCTGGGATAGGTGTTTGCTCTAAATCTGGACGTGGTGCTGTGGATTCCTGTATATGTGTCATGCAGTCATGAACATCAAGCCTGTCTGAGCCATCCTGTCGGTCAGAAGAACACAGCATAGGATCAATAAATGTGCTGGCGAATCAGGTGTGCTGCTCGCTTTTATAGTGAGATTTGCATATGTTGTGTAGTTATGTTTGCTACAATGGTCGTGACCTGGTGATTGGTGTGTAGAATAGTGTCATGTGAGAGTGTAAGCTTCTCGCAGTCCCTTATCATGATAGAGCAAGCTGCTACTGCCCTCAGGCAGGCCGGCATCCCCACAGGCAGCACCTTTGAGTGGCGGAGGTCAGCACTCCCTTTAATGCATTGAAAGAGGCAGTCATGTCTGTGGACCACAGTATTCGAGGAGGCTTGTCTTTTTTACAACAGTCACGCAGAATGTGGTCATGAAAAGAACAGTCTGGTATCCACTGTCTGCAATAGTTCACCATGCCCAGGAAGGACAACATTTCCTTCTGTGTAGTGGGCCGAGGGACGGAGGTCACAGCTTTGACCCTGTCTGCAGTCATGGAACGTTTTCTGTGAGACAGTGTGAATCCCAAATATTGAACAGAAGTCTGACAGTACTGCATTTTCTTTGCTGATGCTTTGTGGCCAGTCTTTTGGAGGTGCTGGAGAAGCATGTGTGTAGCAGTTTGACATAATTCCTCACTCGGAGCACAGAGGAGGAGGTCATCCAGTACAGCCCTCCGGAGGAGTGAAGCTGTCCAGGGTAGCACGGACCACCATTGAGAAAGCCGCAGGGCTGTCTATCATGCCTTGGGGCAAACGAGTCCAAGTGTACTGCTTATTTCTATGTGTGAATGCAAATAACGGCTGTGTGTCTTCATGCACAGGTACTGAGAAAAAGGCGGAACACAGGTCCACCACGGTAAAATGTATAGCTGTGGATGGAATATATGTCAATATCCTGGGAACGTCTGAGAGGTGGCAGAGGCATAATGACTGCATTAATTTGCCTTAAGTCTTGTATGAAACGCCATACGCCAGGTTTGTTAGGCTTTGGCACAGGATTGACAGGAGTGTGGGCTTTGTTACTCCTGTAGTCAATAAATCTCCTATGATGACATCTAGGGCTGAGGCTTTTTCGGCAGAAATGGGATATTGCTTGACATATACTGGCTTGTTGTTTTTTTTTAGCTGTGCGTGATGAGGTGTAAAGTCAATATAAGGTAGGTTAGATCTATGTGTCGACATGGTTTAGTTATGTCGTAACCTATGTCTGAGTTATGTGACAAAACCACTGTTTGACCTTCACTTGTGTGAGCAGTTATCATGTTGTTGAACAGTGTGAGAGAAACAAAAGTGTGGCTTGTTGCATTTGTACACTTTTTTTTGGCACAGTGTGTGACATGGAGTACCGGACAAAAAGATGTTGAGTTCATTCTCTGCTGAGGCGTCCAGCTGACACAGAGGCTGTTCCTTCTCCATCATGTCGGTGCATAGCAAAGAAAAAACATAAGCTGTTATCAGTGTCAGCAAACATTTCACCCTTTGTGTTAAATGAAATACACAAATTCATTTTTGCTCTGGGTGTCTGCGGCTGCTGGAAAACTGAGCTAAATTTGCACCTCTAGCTTGTCCAACAGTGCATAAAGCGTTTTATGAATACTAGGATAGATTCATCAGGCTTCTGTTTACACATAGTTACTGCATTTAAGTCAATTTTGTCTCTGGACATTGTTAGCAGGAATTTCTTTAGATTCTTAAAGAAATCGGTGATTTTGTCATTATTTACCCACAAAAACTCTGCAGTTGTGGATGCTTTATCATGCTTTGGGTCTAATTCACCTATCTCTCTTATGAGTTGTGACTCGGTTACTCCAGGAATGCATTGACACAATATGTACCTGTAATCCGGACCACCCAAATGGTGATATCTGGTACTTCTCTGTAGTGCAGAGACAAAGGCTGTAGGATTTTTAAGAGGATCGGGAAGCTCTTTAATAGTTGCCACTAATTCTGAGATTTTAGGGGGCTGAATACAACACTGATCTCCTATTATCATAAAGGGGTAAGTGTCATTGACGTCACTAGATTTTGGTTCTGTTTGTTTATTACCGCGAGTGTTGGCGTAAGGACCTTTGTCATTCTGGCTTTGTTTTTCCTTTTTTCCTTTTAGATAAGTCTTTATTAAAGTTCGGGTAACAGGTATTTCTTTAGCTACCTCTAAACCTCTAGCTACGATATCGTGGCATTTCATGTGGGTGTCTATTGTGGACACTGCCTGATGCAAAAGTTTTTCTTCATAGTCGTCTAAATTGTTTTTCATAAGTTCCTCACATTCTTCTTTCAAAAGTTTTTCTCTTTTTCTATGTTCTGCTAATTCTTCCTCGCGGCGTATATATTGTTTTTCCTGATCTTGTTCAAAGAGACGGCTGAGATCCGTTGCATATGATTCAGGTTTTTTGTCACTTTCTTTTAAGCTGGTTGGATCAGAATGCTGACATTGTTTACGTGCAGCTGCTACAGCGACTATTAATTCGGTCTCATCTTCGTAAGGGGGGTGGGGCTGTAGGCTGAACGGCTGAGCATGCAAGACTAGCTTTTCCTGCGGTAGATTTATTTTCTATGCTAGAGCCTGCACTAGTTTTATTTGATGTTAAAGCATCTACACCTGGTTCCGGTCCCTTTTTCCATAGCGGTAACATTCGATGTATCACGTCGCGGCATTCTATCATATATTTTCTACAGGACTGTTTAAGCAGACTACTTTTCTTATCACAAATGATATTCAACATTTCTACTGACCTGTTTTCTGGCGATAATCGTTCGGGATAAGGCTCCGGAAATAAATTAGAATGCATTGAACTTACAGTTCTTAAGTTGTAAACAAAGTCAGTCACATAAGCACTTCCACATGTTCTGGATACGTAATCATGGAAGTCTTCACCGATTCGCGGACGTGGGTTACACGTAACCGGAAGTGGGAGTCGTACTGAGCCGTTATTTGTAGCTTTATATTTTATTTTTTTTGGTTTTACAGGTAATTTCGATTTTTTATCGGACCTGTCTGTGGTCTTTGAATTATTCTGACCCATGTTCAGTGATTTCCAGAGGGGTTTACACGCTTGAAGGATTTATGTTAGTATTTTGCTGCGGCACAGCTGAGGTTACTTTAAATTTATTGCTAGCAATTTTTGCTTGGGTGAGCAACTTCTCACTTAACGAGCAACTTCTCGCAATACAACAGGCAACTTCCTGTGTCTTTCTGCTTTTAATTTACTTTATTCGGGGACTAAGGAAGTCGTCAGTGTATCTCTCTGGATCACTAAGTGAAACTTCGTCAGCATATCCCGTTTCTTTTATAGGTTGATCACTGAGAGAGGTATAATACGGTCTTATATAAATATTAAAGACGCATATTTACCTTCGTCAGTATCCCACTTCTGACACCAAATTGAAGGAAATTTCCGTCCCGGGTTTCCTCCGTGGCGTGAGCGATAAGCAGAGTTTTGTCCTTTCCTTATAATACTCCTAATTATTCAAAGTAACACTCAGGTATGCCGTTCAGCTGGGTTAGTTACGACGTCGGGAGCAGTTAGGAGAACAAAGTGATACAGAGACTGTTCAGGTTGCTTTCCCACAATCAACTCGAAGGTTTATTCATCAGACAACAGTTTATATAGAAGAAAAAAAGGTTCGTGTGTCAGCAGGTTCTCAGTTCAAACCGGTACAGACCAAATAAGGAAACGTCTTCCTGCCTTCTGAGCAAAGAAGTATCCTTTGTGTAGTTTATCAGTTCAGCTACAATTTTATGATCATCCCAGCAAAATACACTCCTAGACATAGAATACAGAGTTCTTTCATTAGTGAATTCTGAAACAAACCACCTGGCCTTTAACAAGCCTTTTTCTAAGAGATAAAGAAGGGAGGATGGGAGTAAGGGAGTGATCTCTGTGGTGTTTTCAACCTTGAGGTACCATCCTGTGATTCTTACACATTAATTCTTGGGTCACAGAGAAAGAGAAAAACAACTAGTAAATGGGCCTTATTGAGTAACAGTTTTCCTGTATAATATCACTATAAAACAATATCCTGTAAATGCTACCATGGTATCAAAATATCACAACAGAAGTGACGTATTCATTTGAGCAGACTGACAAATGTCAACTATTCCTAACGAACACGCTGACAGAAAATGATGTTGGCAACACAAACATCAGTCTCATAATAACATAACATAACATAATTCTCCCCTTCTCTTTGCTTTAGCCATAGAACTTCTTTCTGTTGCTCTGAAATCCGTCTCTTCCTTTCATGGAATTATTCGTGCAGGTGTTGAACTTAAGGTATCCCTGTACGCAGATGACCTTCTTTTGTATGTTGCTGACCCCATATGTAGTCTTCCTCCAATTTTATTTGTCTTGGAAAAAATCAGCTCTTTTTCTGGCTATAAAATTAATTTGCTCAAGAGTGAATGTTACCCTGTAAACTCTTTAGCGTTAACACTTGAGCAGTCTGACATTCCTTTTAAGCTCAGCCCCTCGGGGTTTAGGTACTTGGGAATTAATATATTACTGCCTTTACTGTTTTCTGAGAATTTTGCCCCCCTGGTTTCACAATTTGCATTAGATTTCTAGAGGTGGAATTCCCTCTCACTGTCACTAATTGGTAGGATTAATATTATCAAAATGAATGTGCTTCCCAGATTTCTCTTTTTATGGGAGTGTATCCCCCTATTTCTGCCCAAACTGTTTTTTAAGTCCCTAGACCAGATGGTTTCTTCGTTTTTGTGGAATGGAAGGGCCCCTAGACTGAGGCAGTTTACGAGTCATTCCATGAAAATGGCACAATTTGAGTCCCTCTCACCTCTTATGGTGTATTTCATCTATCGGGTCACCAAACTTTCTATTTAAACAGCTTTACATATATATTGAAATGTACCCTTTAATACAGTGTGAAAAAACTGAACTAATTTCTATCTCTTTATGGGAAATAATACAGTTATTTCATTTGACACCACCTATTTTGTCATGTCCCTCATGGCCTTGATGAAAGTTTACTTTGAAAATACCAAATAAAACTATTTAAAAAGTCAATACATTTTGGTATCAACCTAAACATCTATTTGTGCTCTTTTGCTGTTAATATTTTTTTTTCAAATTTAATTGTTAATTATTTATTAAAATCACAATTATTCCTGTACCTGACTAACCCTTCAACCCCGTTACATGAATGATCCCACCCCCATAAATACAATGGTGTGATCCAGAATGTCATATACATCAGGAAGTGACATCACTGAAGTCTATGACGATGATTTGTATCCAGGCATCATTCTAAAAATACAAACAACACAAGTCCAGGTCAAATGCATGCATCGTGTTGGGTCAAACCGATTGTTCTGGCCGCATCAGGATGATATCCTCTGGTACCTGTTTGATGATGTCCTTGAACTCATTCCACCCCCACGGGCTGTGACAAAGTGTGGAAGTCTTGAAAGAGGTGTGGAACCGACTCAAAAGATGAATTCATGAAACAAAAGGCACATTCATGCATATATACAGACACACACACTGATGCAGGCACACACATGCAAAAACACTCTGGCACAGACACAGACACATTGAAATCGTTAACTGATTATTATTGTTATTACTTCAACCAGTTCATCAAGTTTAATTGTATGTTATTGGAGCAAGGATGAGGTGACTTTTAGCACAACTCATGAGGCTCTCTTATGCCTAGACACACACACACCCACCCACCCACCCTCACACACACACACACACACACACACACACACACACACACACAATGACTCTCACCTCTAATGGGGGTCTTTCCCTACCAAATTTTTTAATGTATTACTGGTCTTCGCATATTCATAAGCTGACCTACTGGCTAAATTCACCTAACCTGATTTGGTGTAAACTTGAAATTAAATCAATTTCTCCATATTTTTCACCTGCCTCCCTTATCTATTCATCACTGCCAATTAAAAAATCTTCTGTTGCTTCAAATCCCGTAGTGCTCGCTACACTTAAGATATGGTTTCAGTTCAGGTCGCATTTTAAATTCATATCTCCCTCTACCAGATTACCATTGTTAAGGAATCATCTATTTTCCCCTGCCACTACCAATGCCACCCATTTGATGTGGCACGAAAGAGGCATAAAAACCATGAGAGCCCTTTACAAAGATGATGTCTTTCTTAGTTTCTCAGAGCTATCCTCAAAATTTAACCTACCACTTTCTCACTTGTTTCTCTATTTGCAAATTAGACACCGTGTCTCATCACTGTTTCCAAATTTCCCAATTCTCCCTGCTGATCCACCATGGGTTGACCTTCTGGTTGTTAGTCCTAATCAAAAATCACCTCTATCAAATATATATTGTATGCTTAATGCGACCGAATCGGATTCATCAGGTAAAATCAGAATCGTCTGGGAGTGTGAATTAGGTGTCGAACTGTTTGAATCATGGTGGGATAAGGTGAATCTCATCATGCGTTCAAGTACACCATGTGCTACAGCTTATACAGTTTGAAGTAATAAACAGAGTCCATTTCTCAAAATCCCGTTTATCTAAAATTTCTCCTTCAATTATAGACCAATGTGACAGATGTCACACCTCCCCTTGCAATCTAAGCCATATGTTTTTCTTCTGTCCAAGTTTGAACAAATTTTGGAGTGATTTCTTTTCCGTACTTTCAGGGGTTTTTGGAATTCAGATCTGAGAAGACTCTAATTGCTATATTTGGAGTTCCAAGAACCCCTCTTAATATAACTCCCCCGCAAACTGAGATCTTGGCTATTTGTCCCCTTCTTGCTAGACGCTATTTTACTTCTTTGGAAATCTCCCATGCCTCCATCTGCATTGCAATGGCTTAATACTCTTCGTGTCACGGTTGACGCTGGCCAACCGTGGGGATGTGAGGAAAAGGAGGACCCAGGCGCAGAGCTCTGAATACAAGCAGTGCGTTTATTTATAATGTGGTTAATAACAGATGCACAATTAATCCCCGTTGCTCCCTTGACTCCCGTGTGTGTGTCCCACTCCGACGTCCGTGCTCGTGCTCTCCGCTGTCGTGTTTCTGCACACCCCATGCGTGCTGTCCTTCTTCTCCACGTTCCTCCTGCAGGAAAACAATAGAAGCAGCCGTCAAACACTGACTCCCGCGGGCATACATGAGCCGCAATCCCATATACTGCGACACAATTTCTCCACACACTGTGACTTTGCGTTTAACTCAGTGATCCCACATCAGTGAGAGCTCCATCAGTCTCTTAAATAGCTCCCCTGACGAGCCCTGATCAGCAACAGGTGTGTGGTAGGGCCTTCAGGTGTGGCCAGTCCTCCAGCAGGGCCACACCCACCAGGCCTGAAGGTGCCTGTAACTTGGCTCACAGAGAACAGCTGCACACACATACACACACACACCTGCCTACATACAAATGTGGATAGAATAGTAGCACAGAGAAGAAGACACATCAAATAATAATAATGATAATAATTATACTCCACACTGCTCACGGACCCCGAGTCCCCAGAACCGGGTCCGTGACAGTCCGGACATTATTGAGGGTGGAGAAGATCTCACTCAGTGATGTAGTTCTGCAAAATTTATCCACAAGTGGACACCCTTTGTGGAATATCTCAAATCGTTTCCTTAGTATTTAGAACAACGCAATTTACCCACCCTGTGACTAGATTGAAAAGAATTTGAAATTTACTCTTTTTTTAATGTAGGATTTAGGATTTAAGCATCCCCCCCTCCCCTTCTATTCTTTTATTTATTTTTGAAATTTTTTTTTTTATTGTTTAATTTTAATTTATTTATTTAACATTTTTTCTAATTTACTCACATTTTTTTCTTCTTTTTTTTCTCAATTTTCGGTTCTTGTGTGCGGCATGATGTTTCTTGTATTTTAATTTGTCTTTTGTTTAACAAGAAAAAGTTAAAATGATTGGGAAAGAAATGTTTGAGAAATGATGTCATGTAAGATGCATACAATACAATGTATATAAGTTTGTATAATCTCTTGATAAACAAATAAAAAAAAATTGTTTCCCTTTATACTGGTTGGGATTAGAAGTTCGGGGAGGAAGGATAGAGCGTAAAAAGTGGCATGAACTGTTTCAGTGAAAGGCCAGCGTTATGCTCAAATGATCTCACGTGGTTTCAGTCTTTATCTTTTCTATGTGGTGCAAATAATGAAAAATGAAAAGTCTGCATAGAGAAGAGGATGGGGTGGATGGGCCAGTCTCCTCCTATACTGTGATGACTTCTTTTCTCTGTAATCTTTTTCTCAGTAAACTATATTTTCTGTTTTAACATTATTGTACATTCGCCAAAGCACCAAAACAAACCTATCCAAAACCCATCAGAAACACTTCATTTAAAACAAATTAAAAAAGGAGAATGCAAAAAAGCAAAACATCGGAAAAGTCTTTTCTCAAAGCACATCACTGTGACTCACTTCAACCCTTTAAAATTTGACGAGAGTCATAATTACTAAGTATGTCATTTGTGTATTTTGGTGAAATGATTCTGTTTTGTTTTTCATTTCTACCTTTTTTGGCGAAATATATAAATGAGGAAACAAAATTCACAACGAGGCCAGAATAACCTGAAACTATCATTTAGTCGAACATGTTGCCTACATATTTATACATGACACATGCTGAGGATTAAATGAAGAAAATGCAGCTAATCCTCACAAAACCCAACAGGATCCAATGTGTCTGTGCCAATCTGTAGACACACTAACAATTGATCAGCATGGTGTCGTGTGGTGTGAGCAGCTGAGAATGATCCACTAAAACTCGTTTGAGCTGATTACTACGGGGCCCTACAGAGCCCTGCAAGGGACATGGGAGAAAAAAAATTAAGACGGACTTTTGCGAGATCTTGCAAAAGTCCGTCTTAATTTTTTTTTCTCTCATGTCCCTTGCGGGGCTCCGCAGATTACAGCTCTTTTGACTGCCTGACAAACATTATTAGCATGAATGACACTTGTGTCTGAGCTATCAGGATATGACCACTGCCTCTCTGAATGCTCGACAACCTTTCTTTAGACTTTAGTTTTTCTTCAGACTGGTGGTGGGAATGGGTTAAATTACTGCCCAAGTCACATTCACAAAGATTACTCAGCACAGATTACAGTTTTTGTTTATTCTGAATCTCCTAGAAATGTCCCACTTTACATTTAGAAACAGTTTAAGAGGCTTAGAAGGCTTCCATAATATTATAAATCTACCACTGCCTTTGGATGCATACTGACATTTTAAGTGACTCTAACTTGCTAACACAAACACTACACAAAAGCGTCACACTTGCAAAATGATGAAATGGCATGGACTTATAGAAGGTTACAGGAAAAATACCTGGATCTGTTTTGCTTTGACCTCAGTAAAAACATTTCTGATGGTCTTTATTTTGATCATTCTAAATCAGTATACACCTAAAATTGCACAAATGATGACTCTAAGTGTTTTGTTGAATTGATTTTAACATTTTTCATAATTGCTTGGTTTGGAAATGCGAGGACCAAAGATAGCACAAAGTTATGAGGGTAGCCAGCAAAATAATAGATCTCCCATAGACCTGCCATTAGTGAGCAGCAGGTAGTGCACATGCCCGAGCTACTGTGGAGAGACAGGACCGACCAATTAAAATATGAAATACCAGCCCAACCTGCAAATCATAAATGAGTTAGTACAATTAATGTTTGGTAAAGCACTGGAAAAAATTATAAAGTGGATGACAGAAAAGAAGCTATACAGAGCTCAGTTAAGAAAAACAAACCGCTAGTTTCAAGAAACAAGAACAAAAAATGAAGAAACACAGTGCAAGTCTAAGACATGGAGACAAAAGATCAGCAGCTGCAGGTAAAGCTCGATGAAGTGCTGGGAAGAAATAAAGAACTGCTTCAAGAGAAGGAACAACAGGACACTAAACAGACAGAACTGCAGAGCAAGCTTCAAGACATCTAGAAAAATAATGAAGGCTTGAAAGCAATGTTTGGTGTATCAATAGAAATAAATGCAGAAATGCTTCAAGAGCAGGAACATCCAAAGACAATTCACAGAGACATGCAGTCCAAGTTCAAAGACGTGGAGAAAAGACACTTAAAGTTATGTTTGATGATGCTCTTGAAAGAAATACAGAGACGCTTAAAGAGAAAGAACAACAGGAAAAAATGCTGAAAGAGAAAAAACTTACTCTCCAAGCATTTGAGAGGAAAAACACAGAACTGCAAGTATTTTATAATGAAGACAAAGAAAAAAAAACTAGAAAAGCATCCTCGGAGATGCAGAGTGGGATCCAAGAAGTGGTGAGGAAAAATGCTCAGCCGTAAAAGCTTACAGTGCAGAAACTCTGAACTGTAGGAGCAGAATCAACAACAGGAGAAAACACAGATGAACAGAAACAGCTTTTTGGGATTTCCTTACCTGGATGATTGAGCATCCATCAAGACATAGATCTTGGTCTGTTACACATTTGTTCCAAATTTCATTAATGTAGCTCAAAATATGTATTTGTAGTACTTCATTAAAGATGTTGTAGGTGGCACTATAGAGCCATCTTTAAAATTTCTATGTCTGAGATTAATAACATACATAAATAAACCAGACGTGATGGTTGTGGAAAATTTACTGCGTTTTTGAAAATGTTTAGCCCCTCAAAAACCCGATTTGGAGGAGATACAGTAGGTAGTAGTAATCAAAAACATGTGGACGACAACTTGACTACAAGATTCAAAGGTGCCAAATATTTAAACTTAAAATACCAGTTACCATAAAGCACTCACATATAAAGTCTTAAAAAAAGGCAATGTTTCAATGTTTAAGTCCCTACCTCAAATTAGCAGGAAATTCCTGTACTAGCACAGTGGTTCCCAAACTTGTTTTTGCTAGGCCCCCCTTTGTTTTACAAGAAAATCTTGTTTTCAAACTCCATTGCAGTTTACTTCACACCTCAAACTGTTTGCCAACAATTAAACAAATTTAGTAAACTGCAATAAATTACAGGTTGCAATAAGATAAACCACCAATAAACAAACCACCTTTATGGTGTAATTATTTTATGTATAGTTGGGGTTTTTTTTGTTTTGCTTTGTTTTGTTTTTTTTACTGTGTAAGAATATTCAACACTGCTATCAATACATTTTTCAACAAATGCCTTTCTGTTTAAAATGGGTTTAAAAGCAAACAACTGTGGGATACTGTTTGTTTGTCCCTGATTTGGACAGCCCAGCGCGTGCTCCTGAAAGGGGAAACAAATTCTGTCGGGGATACCTACCCTGGAACCGCCAGTGTGCAGGTGAAGTCAAAGGCAAGATATGCCTCATCATATTTTCTAACTTTGGCGTGGAAGGAAGTTGGTTTGGAAGCATATGTGGCGATGCTCCAACCTCTGCTTTGCGTTTTTGTGGGAGCCCCGTCAAAAACCTGTCCATTATCGTAGTGGTCTCCAAGTATTCTTCTTTTGTTAATTCAAACCCCTCCCCCGCAATGGCTCTGCCCCCCCACACACACACACACTTTGGGAACCACTGTACTAGCAGAACATTGCAGGACTGTACTTGTGCTTTTTCATCCAAGTCTGAAATGTGATCATTATTTACCTCCATCATTTACCTTCATCTAAGTTTTTTATGATTTTAACAGTGACCTTAATTAGGCTACGTTGTGCATTTCACTCATGCTGCTGCTTTTCAATAGATGCCAGTTGAGTATTAGAAATTTAAAAGGAGCACACACAGAGACTGGAATTATCTGTTTGATCTCACATTAGCCAATATGCTTTGAGGTACAGCATGAATATATATGAGGATATAAATAATTCCTGCAGGATCTGGCCCCTTTACACAACACGTACATATACTCTCTGTCAAAGCCAAATCAATGAGACTTCAAAACCACTCAAAAACCACTGACTTTATAGCTCCAACTTGCATTATTTGAAAAAAAGATTTACTGAACATGATTTTTAGATCCATGCCAATGATTTATTTCTTTATCAAAATGATTTAAAAAAAAGCATAGTAGTGGTTCCATGTAATTCAGAGTTAACGATAAACAAATAGTCGTGCTTTCAGTGATTAAAATCAATGGCTTAAACATCAGTCACAGCTGAAAGAATTTGTTTTGTCTATAACTGTGACTGATTAAGGTCATATTACATTTTGTAAGTAATCAATTTAGTAAAACTAATAAATCAGAAGATCTCACTACAACTAACCTTTTTCTTTTAACTACATATATTTAAACTTTTAAATGTCAGGTTGCATCTGCAAGACTTCATTTCCTTGGCTGTCAAAATTGCTGCAGACAACAGGTGTATTTAAATACTAATTGTTTCTTTTTTGTAGATTAAGCGGGGACCTCGCTGTGCTATGGCCGGCGAGTGAGCATTCTCCAGTCTTTTAGCCTGTCTGGTGTTTGCCCACAGCTTGGGTTAACGCAGCCAACAAGGCTCCGCTCGTAGCTTGGCTACATTGGGGAAAGGTGTCAGAGTTCCAAGCATACGCTTACACCTGTCAGTACTGTGATGCAGAAGCAAATAAACAGTGAAAGGGGAATTTAGGTTGCGGCTAGTGCCGGCTACCTGTTAGCACTTCCTGGTTAGCGTGTGGCCCCGCCCCCTTGCTTGGTAGCAGAAGTATGGCAGCCTACACAGGTGCTGCTGCTGCCTGATTGGTCTGGTGAGTGCCCTGCCTCCCAGCATTTGTGGTCCCCTGCCCGCAGATGGTTGCTGCCATGCATGGCGGTAGTAGTTGCCTTTGGCCCATCCCCGATAGCCTGTGTTGAAGAAGCATCCATCACCTCGAGCTGCCACTGGAGTGGGGCCTCTCAGAGAACCCCAGGCGTTGCTGTCTGGCGTTGCTCGCTTCTTGCAGGGTTGCGTAGCCAGTAGGGTTCCCACTCAGCGGTTCCGTGAGCTATGCTTCCTCACCTCACTGTGGCCCTGGGATTCCAGGTTCGGGCGCTGGGCACCCCAGGTTCCAGCTGGAGATCCTTTGGACAGTGTGCACACGGGCTCATCCTAGCCGACCGCCCGTGCTTTCTAGCGTGCTAACAGCGTGGTGTGGGTTTACACGCTTGTCAGAACTCGCTGTGTCTGACTCTTCAGCCAGTGAGTGAGAGCAATGCTGGTTCCCTGTCTGGTGCGTTGCACAGGCCCGCTCAGTGAGCTGGGACTTTATGACTGGGGGTGTACCTTCGGGTCGTCTCCTTGCTCAGCCCTCCACTTCAGCAGGACAGGCTGCCAGCCCCAGGCTGCTGGCTTCGGCTCTGTGGATGGACAGGTCTCATCCCTAGCTTGACCTGCTACTGTAGGCTGTGCTCGCCTGGCGTGCTGCCCGTTTCGCTGGCTTACACGACAGTCGGACCTCGCTGTGGTGAGTGAGAGTTCTCCAGCCTGTAGCGCCGACTCTGCCTGCCATTGCCCGCATGTCGTAGGCTATGCGACCAGCGGGATACTACTTGGCAGCTCGGTGTGCTGCACTCCCTGGTGGTCTTCCTGGGCTGAACTTGAGCGGCCGATCACTTGCGGTCCTACATCCTGCATGACCGGTTCGGGCCAGTCTGGCGTCTGCAGACTGCTGCCTCCAGCCTCTGGCTTGGCCTTCGCGTCTGGCGAAGCCCTGACCGGGGTGGTCTGCTTATGTGCAGTTTGTCAATGGTTCATTGGCACCTTCACTCTCGGTGGTTCGGTTGCACTGTCTCCTCGCAGGGTGTCTTACAGAGTTACCCCGTACATATGGAATATGTAACGGTGTGGAGTCTCAATATGCTAGAGAATGTACGGTTACTGTGTAACCTTGGTTATCTTAGTGAGAGACTATCTCTCCACCATCGGCCCCTCGGAAATGTGTTCCGATCAAACTATCACCAGTGTCTGCCAGCACTGGAACAGAAGACTCACAATCCATGAAAAGCTGGCTACTGAATTTCATACACAAGTTGAAGTATTTAAAGGAGGAGCATGAAATGAAAATGAAGATACTTTCAGTAGAACTAGAAGTGAAGATGAAGGAGAGCAAGATGCAATGGTCTCATTATACCAGCAGTGAATTTTTTAAAAAGTTCATTATATCATATTGTATGACTCTTTAATATAACAGACACAAATACAGTTTAGATTGGAGTAATTCGACCATGATATGTGAATTCCAGCGGAACAATGAAATGTCAAAATTTGTTAAAGGCCTTGTGTGTGGTTTGTTGGAATTGAAGGTACAGCTAGATTGTCTTCTTCTAGTATTGGAGGTTCTGGGCATCCATGCTGTTTCAGGTAAGAACAGCTTTTGCAATAATGACAATGCAGCATCTTCTTGGCATGAATCCAAGTGTATTCCGAAGTCACTGAAAACGACTCTTTCAAACACCAAACATGCGCTCCACTAGACTCCAAGTGTGCATATGAGCTTGATTGTAGCACCTTTGCTCAGGTGTAATGGGGTTCAAGTATGGTGTAAACAAAACATTTCTTTGAGCATACGCCCTGTCACCAAGAAATAATCCATTAGGATCTCCTCTTTCAAACTACAGCATACAGTGATGAGTTAAGTGAAATCCGGGAATCATGAGTGCATGAGAAACTGCATTAAAAGGCTGTTTAAATCTAGGACTAGCTTTAATCTCTATTTGGGAAACCGCCCCAAAAAGAGTTTAGGACTGCAGCTATAGATTATTTTAGTAATTGAGTAATCTATCAACTATTCCATTGATTAATCGAGTAACCAGATAAATACTTCTCTTGTTAATGAGCAGTAATAAATATTCAGAGGAGGAAAAACACAGGTTTATCAAAATGAACTGCTCATTGATTTCCATTTTAGAAATTGCAATATTTTAGTGCAACCATCTGTCAAAAAACAAAAAAACCCCAAAAACAAGTTAACCCTTTGATTGTATTTATGTGTTATATTAAATAAATTTTTTAAAGACAATATTTTGTTAAATGCAAAAATGATGTATGAGAGAGCTATGCTGTAGCACCGTGAGACACAGACGAGAATATCAGCAGTAGTGAACATTGGCTGTATTCCAATTAAGGGTCTGCAGCCTTAAAGGCCGCATTTTAAGGCCGATTACGTCACCGCGACGCGACGAAGGCTGTCCCAATTCGAAGGCTGCTCGAAATGCGGCCCTCAAATGCGTCCTTCATTTCCCTGAATTTTAAGGACGTGGCGGTGTAGACTTCGTGGCCCAACATATCCCAGAATGCATAGCGCGGCGGTGGGTGTGGATAATTTTGCCGAAAAAAACGGTGGATGAGGGGCGCCCGAAGAGTAAACTTTAAGTAAGTACTGAAAATTATGTCACTTATTTATGTGCAAATGTTTAATAACGAAGAACATGAAAACATTACTGTTGGCCACATGTCGGCAAAGTTATGTGACATTAGTGATGTTTATACAAACTTGGTTTTAAAGCCTTTACTTTAAAATATACGCCGTTCAATAGCTGAGCTTAATCTTACAGAGAATGATCAAAGCTCATGTAGAAACAAACAAACAAATGAACAAAAGATTTTCTCCTTCATTTCTGTCAAACAATGCTGTATGAAACGTTTCCAGCTGTTAGTATCATGTGTTGCGAAATCAGTTTTACCCCGGTTCTTTTATTCGTCGAGGCATCCAAAGATGGCACCGGACTCAGTAGTCATTTTCACAAAACCTTTATTCATCTTTACTCATCTTCATTTAAGCATGCATCTTCTAGAAGGGAAGACGAGGCCGGTGTGTCCCTCTCCAAATCTTCACCCCTTTGTCTGTGAAACACAGTTTTGTAGGGGCGACCCCATCATAAAACCCCCCACGGTGTGCTGCAAACTCTCTGTGTTTATGTGCACGAGCACATGAATGCCTACATGTGCGCGTTCCCACGTGTCTATGTGAGTGCTCGTGTGTGACTGTGTACGCATACCTGTGTGTATGTGTGAGTGCACATGAGTGAGTGTGCGTGTGGATGTGTGTGCGTGACAGTTAAAACACTGTGGGTGTAGGTGACTCCCTAGGTCATAAAACCCATCTCCCTTCCAAACCACAGTTATCCAGTTACAAATGTTGAGACCCCCACCCAAACATTCTCTGGGGAATTTCCACTCAGCATTAACTCCTCTCTGTTTTACTTTCACAGTTCAAGTGGGGGAGGGGTCTCCTACAATCTACTCCTAAGTTCACGACACAGTGAGGCCTTTATTATATTGACGGCAGTGTCAGTGTCTCTACAATAGTTCTACGTTCTATAATAACACATTTCTAAACTCTAAAATCAGCTAAACATTCTACAAGTCCCCCTTTTTATCTGCCCTATGGCAGATAAAACTAAACTAAATCTCTCACCATACTGTTTTCATACTGTGACTCCCCATTTCCCAAAAGTGGCATCATGGTGTCTGCCTTAGGATCAGACTCTCCCACAGCACGATTGATGAGTCTTACGAACAAGGCTCTGATACAAGGCACACAACAACACCCACATGCCACTAATACTGCAATAAAAACAGACAAAGAAACCATAATTGACATAATGAAACCTTTCCATTGCCCAAAGACAGAGGTCATCCACGCTTCCAGCGGGTCATCTAATCCAATGCTCCTACATTGTGGTGGACAACGTCTTTAGGCCTTCCAGAACTCGGGTCACAGAACCGTCAGGAACTGTGTTATTTGGAATGAAAGTACAATAGATATCCCCAAACATCGCGCAAACGCCCCCTTTTTCTCCCAACAACATATCTAACGCCATCCGATCTTGTACTGCCATTAAAGATGTTGGACTCAACTGTTCAGCAAGCCCTTGTTTTAATGACAGCACAAAGATCAAATGTATACGAGATTGTGGACCCTTTAACGTGGTCCAACTCTATAATAATCAAAACACTCATCTGATTTACCTGTTTCACTACGTTTGGTTCGCTTCACCGTGGCCTGTGATGGTGGAGTCACTGGAATGGATTCAGGTCTGTCTCTGGGCAATTCACTTATAAAAAAAAGCACAGTTACAATAACAACAGTCACACCTAACACTACCGTTTCTCTCCAATTCCCCTCAACCAGCCTAAAGAAGTTGACATAAATTAAATGTAGATAAAAGGCTCGTCTGTTTACATCTCTCCCTCACAGAAGGCTTCTCTGCAGAGCATCAAATCTGCATGGCAAAGTGACACACTTTAGGTGATCTTCATCCTTGGGAAAAGTGGTGTCAACTATTTCCCAGTCTCCTAGTATTTGTGCCTCACACAGAATCACAATTCCATCGCTGGACTTCCTCTGCGCTGTCACTTTTAGAGCTTGGCACGCTCTCTCCATCCCTCGAGTTCTAACGTCCAACGCTGCTGAAGATTTAAGGCAGAGCACATCGTACACCTTAGCTGTCTTCCTCAGCGTCAACATTGAATCTTTCATTTTATTTAAAATCTTGCTGTGGGAAGTCTCCTCTTGATCTCCTGGAAGCTCAGCAGCACAGCTCTCTGTGTGATGTCTGCTGTGCTGAAGATGATCTCTGATCCTCCTGAAGCCTCTCTCCTGGCCTCAGCTCCCATCTTGTGGACAATCCTCTCAGTCACTCCTTCTCGTCATGGCACCTCACGACATCTGCAAATTAAAAAAATGACACTCCTCTCGCCACACGGCTTTCGCCATGTGTCAACTCCCCAATGGACATGTACAAGAATGTTGCACATTCTCTCTAAAACAATCTCCAGGGTTTCCCACTTGGAGCAGCCATACTCCAACCTGTAACCCTGTGTAAAAACATTAATCAGCGGTCACATGTTAAGCTTGTTTAACTCCCAGCTCCACCTGGAGCCTGTAACCTGGAAGACGAATCTGTTAAATCAAACTTCACATTTGCAACCAAGTATAGATCATGAGAGTGATAAAGTGCTCAGCATAACAGACAAGTATCATGTGCAGGTTTTCTCCAATCATTAAATCACTATTATTACCACAATTTGTCCCAAATCATGAATCATCCCAATTTATTCCACAATTTAATCTGTGACTTTCCTTAAACAATGTCACTCCACCCATTTTATCACTATGAGCTCAATAGCCCATCTTCAACTATTCCATAAACACTGCATCCCTTATTTGTTTTTCTCATGTCACTTGTCCGCTACTGCTGAATCCTCCACATGCACTCTTAAAGAAAACAAACATTAGCAACACACATGGATCGTGTGCTGGGCAGGCGTCAGCCATCCACATTCCAGAGGTGCCGTAAAAAGGCCATAAAATTAAGCCTGCTGTAAAAAAAAATGACACTGGTTTCAACACAGGAAATTTCTCACGTTATTCACATCGTCAACGTAACCTTCAACATTTTCCCAACAACACAGTGTAACAGCATCATCAACTCATAACCTGTAGTAGAGAAACAAACATCCACCAATTGTTCTGTTAGAAATCACATCATCAAATCACATGAAGAACTGTAATGCTGTAGAAAAGAGAATGCAAATGTTAGCGCTGCGCAGGTGTGTACACACTTTCTCACAGTAACTTCTGTGAGCAACACAAGCCCATGAATAACACACCCCTGGTAGATTCACAAACATAGAAAATGGCATTTACAAGGTTAAACCATCACGCAACCTCGGATGTTGCTGTCATCTTTCTGCTCCTGTAACAGGAAACACATAAATTCATCCACCCTTTTGTCCTGTCTAGGTGGAGGTTAACCTTGAGTCGTGGTCAAGTCTTGTCAGCTTTTACCAGTCAGTCAGTTTGTTTTTATTTCCATTCATACATTCATTCATTCTTTCTTTGCTGATAGTGGAACCTGTCGTCGCATTTAGTTTCCACTCTCAGCAAAATGACGTCATTTCAAAAAGAAAAAGAAGAACTTTAGTTCGGATTACATCGCTGAATCCTTTTTGAACAGGAACTTACTTTCTAATTGTCCCCAGATAAGTGACTTTCTCCTGAGCCCATTTTAATGTGGAGAAACTCACTTGTAACAATTTTCTCGACAAAGTGTAGCACTTTTAATTCCTGACGTGCAGATCTGCTTAAAAGAAAAGAAATTCACAAACAGAAATCAGTGCACTGTTCAAAAAATAAAAATAAAATGAAAAATGAAAAATAAAACTGAAAAACAAAAGAAAATAAAAAATACAGAAGCCCGGTCTTAGGACTTGTCACAGAATATTCTTTCTCTTATAGGTGAGAAAACACCAAATCTAAAACTTGGTGCCATGGTAAAACCTTCCCCATACTTCAGAAACCCAAAACAAAACAAAACAAAAACAAAAAATCTGCTAGTTTCACTCATTTAAACTCTGGCTGCAGGATTCTGTTCACCCCTGCTATCATGTTCCCCAAAATAATACTAATTCAGTCGTCTATGTATCAGTTCTCAACCCACTCAATAAACCAGACAGGATGATGGTAACAGCATTACCTACTTAAAATTGTGTTTGATCTTCATTACGTGTGTGTGTGTGTGTGTGTTAGTCGGGTTAATACATTTTCTGTTTTTATGTATCCTTTTATGTACCTTCCCCCTTTTTTCTGAAACAAAACTCCGTTCACTCTAAATTTTGTTTCAGAAACATCTAAATGAAAAACTCTGTCATAGTCAGGCACAGCTAAACCCCAAATGCTTGCAGGTTACCATAGGCAACCACACTGTGTGTTGTCAACCCCTTCTACAAATACCCTCTTTTAATGTGTAACACTTTGTGTATGATTTTTTGTTATCTCTGGTGCATATTATCTGCATGTGTGGTGTCACCTTTCCATTTTTTCTAACAGTACGGTTGCATACCTCAGTGCTTGTCTTCCTCCCCGTTTTGTGGAGGTCTGGACACTGTGTCAACCCTCCACTTCCAGGCAGTCGCTTGTCTCCCCGGATTCCTTAACCCAATTTGATTTCCCACACTAAGACAGCTGCCTCAGTCCTCTTCTGCTCCTTTTCTTCTCTCCCACTTTTCAGTCCAATGGCAGTCAGTTTTCTTCAGCTTTGTCCCGTGTATCTCTTTGTCCCACTGTCTCTTTCATTGCCATCTCGCTCCAAACATGGCAAATTTCAAACTCAGACAGTCTTCTCAAAGGTCCTTCACACACAGTGAGGTTGCAGCTTGCTGGAAATGCATCTCCATCCATCCAATCTAGATGGTGGTTCTTCTCTTTCTGATGCCGTTTGCCCACAGCGCTGCTGGACCTCTCTGCTCAGGACTCTGGTATTGTCTCTTGGACTTCTGTCCACTGTTGATGTTCATGCTCGTGCTTCTGGAACTGCACTCGGTGTCTTCAGGGAGAGATTAGCTTCCTTGGAGCTTGCTTGTTCAGGATGAGGACGGGAAGCTGCAAAACAATTCAGCCAAAAATTCTGGCTGGGTGTTTCTATTTTTTCTAATAATTTTAACCTATAATTTTCTTCCGACTGCTGCCCGTGGAGAATTGTTCCAGGTCCGTTCCCCACCTGTAATCGACAGACTGAGAGACTTTCATTATTCACTGTGACTGCATATGTTTTCATCACTCCTAAAGGCACACATCTCTACTTATTTTGTTTTGAACTCTACTGACTTTAAACCCCAAAAATGAAATTTTTATTTGTTCTTAACCGCAAATACAAAAATCTTGATGTTGCTGTTAATTATTTTCATCCACAACACTCCAAATTATGTTTTCTTTTGTGTCCAGCAGGGGAAGAAGGTGACCTGCAGTGTCACTGCTTCCCCCAGTTGGAGACAATTTCCCACTCACACTTCCACACTTTTTATTTTCTTTGTTTTCATCATTTTCTTTCTCTTTTTTTTACCCCATTGTTTTACACCCACACATTAACCTGTTAACTCACTCCTCCAACCTCATTTTCCTTTCACCCCAACAGCTCTCATACAGTCAGCAATCAAATTCTCCATTCATCCTTGAGTACTTGGTCACCTTTAAATGTCACTGTTAATTTTATCAATTTATTTATCATTACTTTAATGCTAATCCACTGTTTATTTTTTATTTACTTTAGTTCATTTTCTCCTATTTGATCACTACGATTTCTTGACTATTATTATTTCACAAAAAATCAACTAATCTACTTTGTCTCCCTCTTTGTCATCAAGGAATTCACACACACAGGCTGATCACTCGTCCCCACCTTTTCTTTCTCTCTCACACACACGCACATTTTACTCTTCGTTTGTTCCACCTGTGAACCCGCCCCTCGAGGCTGGCTCACACACACCTCATGCTTCTTGCAGTCCCATTCAAACTTTCTGCGAGACACTTCTTCCTCTGCTTATTCCGGACAACGCCCTAAACGGCGTGCACCTCACAAATTATTCAAACTGTGCCACGGACTCGATACCGCGGTTTCTCTTCCCCTAAAAAATTTAAAACCAAATTCAACCCCCCAATTGACTTCACAGTTTGCAATAACTTGTGGCACGTTCTCCTGCCGCGATTTCTGCACACCACAAACACACACTTTTAGACACAAATTATTTTTGTTACTTTAATTGACTCCCGTACTTCAGACAAGACACAGACTCTAACTGCGCTTTCACACACACACGCAATCTACACACACTGCAATCAGTGGGCTGAGCCAAGCAGTCGTACTCTCACTAAGAAGCAACTTGCTCCCACTCTCATGCATGTTATCAACCGCGACTAGGATCCAACACCTAGCTGTGAGCTATCTCGCTGTTCGCCTCGTTTCACGATCTCAGCTCTGCCAATTCCTCTCTGGGCCTCGAGCGAATGCCAGGTCACGGCACCAAAACTGTTGCGAAATCAGTTTTACCCCGGTTCTTTTTATTCCTCGAGCATCCAGAGATGGCACCGGACTCAGTAGTCATTTTCACAAAACCTTTATTCATCTTTACTCATCTTCTTTACTCATCTTTTACTCATCTTTACTCATTTTCATTTAAGCATGCATCTTCTAGAAGGGAAGACGAGGCCGGTGTGTCCCTCTCCAAATCTTCACCCCTTTGTCTGTGAAACAGTTTTGTAGGGGCGACCCCATCATAAAACCCCCCACGGTGTGCTGCAAACTCTGTCTGTGTTTATGTGCACGAGCACATGAATGCCTACATGTGCGCGTTCCCACGTGTCTATGTGAGTGCTCGTGTGTGACTGTGTACGCATACCTGTGTGTATGTGTGAGTGCACATGAGTGAGTGTGCGTGTGGATGTGTGTGCGTGACAGTTAAAACACTGTGGGTGTAGGTGACTCCCTAGGTCATAAAACCCATCTCCCTTCCAGACCACAGTTATCCAGTTACAAATTTTGAGACCCCCACCCAAACATTCTCTGGGGAATTTCCACTCAGCATTAACTCCTCTCTGTTTTACTTTCACAGTTCAAGTGGGGGAGGGGTCTCCTACAATCTACTCCTAAGTTCACAACACAGTGAGGCCTTTATTATATTGAGGGCAGTGTCAGTGTCTCTACAATAGTTCTACATTCTATAATAACACATTTCTAAACTCAAAAATAAGCTAAACACTCCTACACATGGTTGCTAGGCAACCTGGGCAGCGCAACGCAGGCTAGACCGTCCCATTTCACAAGCCTCGCACTTCCAGCCTTAGCGGTCTTTAAGTACGCGGCCCTTGAGGATCGTTGAGGCTGCGTACTTTAAGGCTGCAGACCCTGAATTGGGATACAGGCATTGTGTACCTGTTAGCACTTCCTGGTTAGCATGTGGCCCCGCCCCCTTGCGTGGTAGCAGAAGTATGGCAGCCTACACAGGTGCTGCTGCTGCCTGATTGGTCTGGTGGCAGGCAGTTGAGTGCCCTGCCTCCCAGCATTTGTGGTCCCCTGCCCGCAGATGGTTACTGCCATGCATGGCGGTAGTAGTTGCCTTTGGCCCCTCCCCGATAGCCCGTGTTGAAGAAGCATCCATCACCTCTGGCTGCCACTGGAGTGGGGCCTCTCAGAGAACCCCAGTCGGACCTCGCTGTGTCTGATACATCAGCCAGTGAGTGAGTGTTTATTCCTTGACACCTTTTAAGGTTACAACAATGGGAATTATATGACCGTACAGTTTGCAACAGTATTGACGGGTGTTTCAAGCGCGTTGTTAAGGGAAAATCCAGTAACAATGCACCGACTCCCTCCAGCAGTAAAGGAACCCTGTCCTCAAAACGAAGCCACCCTGAAGACTCACTGATGACTGCTTCTCCTGAAAACAGCGACAGCGTGGACATTTTGGCATCCCTAGATAAAAAACTGTCTAGTTTTAATGCAAACCTGGCCCTCGTGGAAACCTGCATAAAGATTTTCAGGTGCTGTGCGAGCACGTAGAGTTCAGCCAGCAGCAAGTGCTGACAAAACCCCCTCAAAGAGTAGGTGAAATCCCTTACCAAGGGAATGACTTGACTCTAGGAAGAAAACAAAAAAATCAAAGAAACTGTCATTTAGCTCCAGGCTCGCATCATGAGGGACAACTTGGTGTTTTCAGGAATACTACAGAAGCCAGAAGAAAATCCAGAAACAACGGAGAGAGAATTCATCCAAACCCACCTAAAACTCCAGGAGGACGTAGTTAAAGCTGTATCTTTTCATCGTACTTACTCCCTGGGAGGCAAATGTCCAGATGCACGCAGACACAGACTGATAGTGGCCAAATTTGTTCACTTCATGAACGACCAGTTTCCCAAGGCGATCCTGGAATGACGCAAGGTCTTGTTCCTGATCTGAAAAAGTTCATTCAAGGAAAACTTTTTTCTGATTATTTTTTCACTCTTCTTTCCCACTTAGAGAAATCTCTACATAGGAGAATTAATGCCATTCTGATCAGTATAGGCCATTTTGTTTTTTTCTTGTTATTTTTAACCACCATAATCATTTCTGGAATGTTGTTTTGGTGACTGCACCATTTTATATCTCTTGTCTTTTCTCTTCTCTTTCTGTACTCACAATGTCTGCTTTGCCTTCAATGATGCAATTTACCACATATACACATACAACATACGGCACAGACACACACACACTCACTCAGACACACCAATATACAACACCAATACATACACAGCCGTGCAAGGACTGGATACATGGAATGTACATGGAGTTGGTTCCAGGGAAAAGCGGTTTAAAATTACTAATCGGTTAAATGATTTGCAGGCAGAAAGTGTCTTTCTACAGCAGACTCAAAACATCTGCACACAGACTTACTGCTCCATAATTTTCTCACACGTACTCAGCCTATTAAACAAAACAAAGAGGCGTAGCCATATTAAAACAATAATATGAATAATAAAATAAAGTAAATAAATAAAACAAAAACATTAACAAAAGGAGTCTACAGAGAGTCTACAGTGCTCCTTTTGGGAAAGCAAATATGTTCAGCAAAATTAAAACATTCACACCATAATTCTGCTTGTTACAACTATTGGACAGGACAGGTTAATAAAATGTATTAAAACAATGCAGCATGTACATGTATGCCTTCAAAATTGTGTTTAAGTGCAGTATTTACTTTTTGCTAATTATAACATCTGAGAGGCAGGCTTGTCTAGTCAGCATGTTATCATTCCCAGCGAGTCAATAAATGACATTTTACCAAAGCCACTGTTGTGATTCATTTATTAAAAGCAGTCCTGGGGTTATGGCATTAAGGGTACATCCAAAAAGGGGGGGTGGGGGGGGGGGGGGGGCAAGGATGTTTAGACTACCATGATTTTTTTTCCTAGGGCAGAATTTATTTGTTTATAAAACAGTCATCTCAAGGTGCTCCTAAACTAATACAGATAAAACCCCAACAATCAGATGATATCCCATGAGCAAGCATTTGGCAACAGTGTGAAGGAAAAACTCCATTTTAAAAGGAAGAAGCCCCTGACAGAACCAAGCTCCGAGAGGGACAGCTGTCTGCCCAACTGGTTGGGGGTGATGGCAGGGAGACAGGACAAAAGAAGAGAGCCACAGATTAATAATAACTCTTGATAAAATGCAAAGTGGTGTATAAATACATACTGAGTGAACAGGGGTGAATGAAGCACAAAATGCAGACCTAAAACACTTCCGTACTAATGATCAGATACTAAAAATGCCTCAATTAAAAATGACAACAAGAACACTGAGTGTCAAAAATTATTTTTATGCATCAACAAACAAACAAGTCCACTCTGCAGGTGGGGGAGAGTCATAAGAGAGGTGGAGAATAAACTTAACCTGGGTGTCTACTGTCTTGTGCAGTCTGGGAGATGATTGAATGTTAGGGTGAGTACAGTTTCCTCTGCGGTGGGGTCGGGTGGGCTGCCCCGGGTCCTGTGGGGCTGGGCGGTCCTGCTGCCGTAGGCCCCGATCTGAATGGGCCTGGGCTCCCTTGCCTTGGTGGGTGCCGAAGAATGGGGGTGTCTACTGGGGTCAGTGGGGGAGCTGGCCCCAGGGAGGGGCATCTTGCTCCTCCCTTCTTTTCCTCTCCATCCCCGGCTGCCTCCCTCTTCCTGCTCCAAAACACAAACCCACACAAGTAGGGCCATGGGGTGCGGGTGTGTCACCAGGGTGTAGGAGAGGCATCCCCCCCCCCGTCCCCTTCTGGCCCACCTGTGCCTCAATTTTATTCCACAACTTAGACATCCACATTACTCACACTCTCATAACACATACATATAGGGCCTTGAGGGTGGGCACGTTAACGGCGTCCAGTGGACGGTCTGTGTATTCAACCCCACCTCTGGCGCCGGTGCCCACCTCTCAAATTTAAATCCATGTAGACATTGAGGGTTCTCGGGAGGGGCCGTGCTAACACCTGCTGCTCTCTGGCAGCAGCACCATGTTCTCCCGTGTTTTAAATGCACCTTAGAACAACACGCAGCAACACTACACGGGACGGGGCTATGGCTCTCTACATCCTCTAGCAGACCATTACATGGGGAAACCTTTTGAATACAAGCGCGCTGATCCACACAGGTGTGCACATGGGTGTTCACTGTTCATAGACATAAACTACACCTCTATTGGCTGCTATTTCCAAGCACATTGTGCGCTGTCGGTCCTGCTTGCTACACAACAACATTCAATATTTAGTATTTACTGCTGTTTACACTTAGCTAGATTAACGTGATGGTGTTGTGTTTAGTATGTTGCTCTGTTTTTCTGATCGTTTTCTCTTCTTTTTCTCTTAACAGGTGATCCAGGAGATTTTTTTTCTCTTCTTTCTCTTTTTAAGTGCCCTTTCTCACTGTCCCTCTTCCCTTCTATTTTTCTTTTCCTTCATCTTTCTTTCTCCTTTTCCTATCCCTCAGTCATGTCTGTCCCGTCTGTAACAACTGAAAATAAAATAAAATAAATAATAACAACAAAGGTAGATCAAATGGACCAATACGGCAAGGCCGTGATGATCCATTTGGCAAAGTAAATCCATTGGGTATCCTTGTTGGTCTTCAGACAACAATTGTGACGGCTAAAGAACCAAATGGGACAGGCAAAAAAAAAAAAAAGTCCATAATTATGGTGTGTAATGAAAAAGCTTTGAGATCGCCTATATAAAGCAAAACCATACATGATCTGAATTTGGACAACGTCCCATTCACATCAATTCAAATTAATTTTTTTCCAACATTACGCAGTTGGTTTGTTTGCTTCCACTCTTAAGCCCTGTCCATAAATAACAAGATTTGCATGTTGTATTTGTAGGCGAAGGTTTGTTGCTAGTGGAACTTCAAGCTTCCAGTTATGTAACCTCTGGTAACTTTTATTCCAATTGGTAGTCATTTCAATTACTTTTCTCAAGGTGCACATTCTGAACAATTCAAGTCTATGCTACAATAATGCAAAAGTGCACAAAATTCAATCAAAGTTGAATGAAAGACAACAGAAATAGTGGTGCAAAAGCTCAAGCGAACCCCCCCCCTCATAACACACAATGACTGCTAATAGCAAACATATAATTATAGTATTATATATGATTAAAACACCTCAACTTCAATCTTTTTCTCCTTTATAGCACAGACAAATCTGCTTCTTTTAAGTGTGTCTCAGTGCAATCCTTCATGTTTTGCTTTCTGTCACTTCCACGGCTGTTCCATCATATTATTGTCTCCCCCAAAACACACCGAGCTCAAATCACGTTTCCTGTGCTTTTGGACCATTTTTGTATTTGCTGCTGAATTCTTATGTTGTTGTGCATTTGAACTCTCAGGACCAAAATAAAATTCTATTAAGTTTACTAGTTTACCAAACCCTTTCGAGTACATCAGTTCAATATAAATGAGTGTTATATGCAAGCACAACTGGCTGCTTTCTTGACCTTCAGTGTCCTGAGATAAAATTACTGGCATAAAGTACTAAATGGACAAATTTTCAGTTACATTAGTGCAGCGGTTCCCAAACTTTGTTTTGCTAGGCCTCCCTTTGTTTTACAAGAAAAATGTTTGTTTTGTGCGGGCCCCACACTTTGGTGAAGGTCTGAATTAGTGTTGAGGCTTAGAAAAGAGACATGAACATATGGCGTTCCAGTTGTGAAATAAAAAGCTTCCGGTCTACATTTATTTCCGAACACTGGCCCAGTAAAAATTCCTTTCTGTCACTCTTTGTGATGGATTGTTTCTTGGGTTTATGAGCCATAGGTGTGAAAACACATGTAACGCCAGCCACCTTATGTGTGACGCGTTTCTGGGAAATATGAAAGACTGCGAGGAGAAACACTTACTGTTAATAAACAGTCAATTTCCTCCTCTGCTTTCTTTGTCCTCATTTCCGTTGAGTATTTCCTGCCTTTTGATTCACTTTAGGCCATCTAAAAGATACTAACAGAGCCCTAATGAACTGGATAGTTGTGGCAACATGGACTTCAGCCCAATGGGACTTGTTATATTCCAACATGCTCTCCTTATCTCGTTACACTATACATCCAGCTGCTGTAAGAGTCATTTCTGTCTATTCTTGTGCTTTAATGATTAATGGCTGCTGTTGCAGCTCCATTAAAAAAGAATTTCACAGAGAAATGATAAGAGTAATGTGTCAGTAGAGGCAGAAAACACTGTTGTTCATCTGAGACATGTTTCTTTGGGGCTCCAACAAGAGCTTAGGTTGGAGTACAAACCATTATTTTTAAAGGATCCATTTGAAGTAATATTGTCCAACATTTATGACACTAATGAGAGGGAGTAAGATGCAAAAGTGGAAATTAAAGGAGTAGAGGTAGTGAAATTTAAATACCTGGGGTTACCTATCCAAAACAATGAACAGTGCACAAGAGAGGGCTTCTGTGCTGACATCCGAACGTGATCCATAATTTGGCCGTCCAAACATGACCCAACCTGGACGCCTATGACTTTCAACATTTAATTTATGGGGGGTTAAAAATGTAATGTTACCAACTTTTAGGGAACAGTTAGGTTAAGGATGGCCTCTTCCTGTTCAAACATGGCTGCACACCAGTGTACAAAGCAAGGTCCAAGGAAGAACTTGACTGACCTGCACAGAGTCCTGACCTCAACTCAAAGATTCCCTTAAACACACTCCGAAACTGTGGAAATCCAGCAGAGTTAAATCTGAGAAAGCTACATGTTAAAAAAAATGAAACAGTGGCCTTTTTATCTTGTGCTTTCCAGCGCATATATGGAGGCAGAAACAATGTGTCATAGTGTAGTAACTGAATACCAGGAAATCGCTGCAAGAAGATTAACTTTCAGACAGAAGCTCGTTTCAGTTTTCAAGGTGTGATCGGAAAGGAAAAACCTGTTAAATTCTGGCACCATATGAGTCATTTTCCATCACTCAGCCTCTGACATCCACTCACACACTTTTCCTTGCAGCGGTGGTCTGAAGGAACGCACTATTTGAGAACCCAGATTTAAAAACGGTGACTTCACCCCTTGCTCTCAGTCAGACTTAAGTCCACAGCGTCTGACTCAATGGATTTATAACAGAGAAAGAAAGTGACATTTATAGGAGTTTATTGCATTTTCCTTTTTTATTCCTTTATAAAATGATTTTCTCAATTTTCCCATCATTGTCTTTCATCCATTTTCCATCCTGCTGTCTGCTTTTCATAAATGCTTTTTTGTCAACTGTGTTTTCCTCTTTATCTTGGTCTTTAGATGTGGTCCTTATTCTTCCCTTCATTAATTTGTGTCCTCTCTCCTCTCTTCTTTTAATTTCTGTTTTTAATGTAACCCCCATGTGTCCCTCTTATTTCCCGTCTGTCCTTTTTTATTCCTTCTTACCCCCGTCTTCCTTCACCAGCAGTCTGAATAAGACGCTTTTAATGTAATGAAAAATGGAGTTTCGTGCTTAACTCGCACTAAAAATTGATGATGAAGTAAAATAACAGCTGAATAGATAAATGGATGCATGGATGTAAATGCTGAAATTCACTGGCAACACTACAACGCTTCTATTGATCTGCTTTGTCACAGGAAAGTGTCAGCTGTGCGATTCTTCTTTTGCAGTGGGCTCATTTAGTTTCATAAAAAATAAAAATCCCAAATGTCAGTTTACCAAACTGAACATTTTCACAAAATTAGATCAATCAGTGCAACAGCTACTTCCTCCTTTCATTCCCATTCCCTTGCTGAGCTTTTACTGTTAATGCCAGCTGATTTAGATTTATTTTCACATGCTAAGCTCTTGGTAAGTCTGCTTTGAAAGGTTTTGTGTTAATAAACTCTGTTGTTATTAATGTGATCTCAGGTCAAAACCTTCCTGCGGATGATTCATTAAAGCCTTCCAGGCCAAATATCCTTGGTTGCTTTGTCCCTGTTTCTTTTCTAACTGTATATCACATTAAGAGAAGGTGGATTGTAGTCTTATTTCTGTGCACATGCAATGATAATCAAGTTACATTTTAGTTTAAAAGAAAAAGGGGAGAAGGTGCTTTGTTGATTCTAATGCTTATAGCAAAACCACTAATAAGTAGGTTATCATTGCAATAAGTTTTCCAAGTTAATTACTTTTGTGCCTTCACTGAGACTTGGCAGACTGATGTTTTCAGTCGCCAGTGTCCGGCAGCCTCGCCTCTGTCAGTGCGCCCCAGGGTGGCTGTGGCTACAATGTAGCTTACCATCACCAGTGTGTGAATGTGTGTGTGAATGGGTGGATGACTTGATATGTAAAGCGCTTTGGGGTCCTTAGGGACTAGAAAAGCGCTATATAAATACAGGCCATTTACCATTTTACCATTTTCTCCTAGATGGAAACCATCTAAAATGCCCCAGAAAAAAAATCACAAATTCCCAATTTCTTTGCAGTGTCTAAGAGGCAAATCTCCTGTGGATAGAGCTGTGGGAACACGGGAATGCCACGCTGCAAAAATGTGACATCAAATGGCATCATCTGTACACCACAACACTTTCAATAAGAGTTCTGACTTTTCCTGACCTTTTCCTGTCCCCTATTTGTATTCAGTGGGATTCTGTCTGGAAGGAGAAAAACATGGCTCCAGATGGTAGATTTCATCTGCAGAGCAAGTGAAGGCTGTGGATAAGGAAACCAGCCAAACAGAGTGCATGTTTAACATCTAACGCATGATGTGGACATCTTTATTCCAAGGCTTTTTTACATGACTTAGCTTAATGTTCTCATAAAAAAATACACTAATAGAAACTTAGCAGGGACTGAAATAAAAGAATGACCCCTAAATTAAATGGGCTGTTAGTCACCCATAACTACTGTATTTACCGCACTATAAGGCGCGCGTAAAATCCTTAAATCTTCACAAAAATCGACAGTGCGCCTTATAATCTGGTGCGCCTTATGTATGAATTTTGGTTTGTGCTTACTGACCTCGAACCGGTTTTATGTGGCACACTATGCTCAAAAATCTGTCAAAAAAAGATTTTTAGTGCCACTTTTTGGAGCATTACGGTTACCGTTGCCAGGAGCCTCGCGGAGTAATACGTACTGTGCTTCAACACAACATTACCGTGTTGTGTGTGTATAACGACTCCAAAATGGCACCCGCGAAGAGACACGCTTACGAAGCTGATTTTAAACTTCGAGCAATTAGTTATGCAGAAGAGAATGGAAATAGAGCAGCTGCGAGACAATTTGGCATTAATGAGTCCATGGTGCACAAGTGGAGGAAGCAAAAAGATGACCTAAAACAAGTAAAGAAGACCAAAAGGAGTTTCCGAGGGAACAAGGCACGATGGCCGCAGTTAGAGGACAAAATTGAACAGTGGGTTATTGAACAGAGAACAGCAGGTAGAAGTGTCTCTACAGTCTCTATTCGACTCAAGGCAACAGCGGTAGCACGTGACATGCAGATCAACGACTTTCAAGGGGGACCTTCTTGGTGCTTCCGTTTTATGAAAAGGCATAATCTCTCAATCCGCACACGAACTACTGTCTCACAGCAACTGCCAAACGATTACAAAGAAAAGCTGGTCATTTTCCGCACCTGCTGCCAGAATAAGATCACTGAAAAGAAGATCCGGCCAGAACACATCACTAACATGGACGAGGTCCCCCTCACCTTTGACATCCCCGTGAACCGTACTGTCGAGAAAACAGGGACCAGTACGGTATCTATACGCACCGCAGGGAACGAGAAGTCATCCTTCACTGTAGTTCTGGGCTGCCAAGCTAATGGCCAGAAACTACCACCCATGGTCATTTTCAAGAGGAAGACTTTGCCAAAAGAAAAGTTTCCGGCCGGCGTCATCGTCAAAGCTAACTCAAAGGGCTGGATGAACGAAGAGAAAATGAGCGAGTGGCTGAGGGAAGTTTATGTCAAGAGACCGGATGGCTTTTTCCACAAATCTCCGTCTCTTTTGATCTACGACTCCATGCGCGCCCATCTCACCGAGGCTGTCAAAACCCAAGTGAAGCAAACTAATTCGGAGCTTGCCGTCATTGCGGGTGGATTAACCAAAGAACTCCAACCACTAGATATTGGTATCAACAGGTCATTCAAAGTTAAATTACGAGCTGCGTGGGAGCATTGGATGACAGAAGGCGAACACACATTCACCAAGACAGGGAGGCAACGCCGAGCGAGTTACGCCACTATCTGCCAATGGATCGTGGCTGCTTGGGCTAAGGTATCAGTCTCAAGTGTCGTCCGAGCTTTCACGAAGGCTGGAATAATCACTGAACAGCTAAGTAACAGCAACGAGACTGATTCAGATAATGATGAGAGGGATCCGGGCATGCTTGATGCCGAAATTGCCCAGCTGTTTAACGTAACTCAGACACGGAAGGTGAAGAGTTTGATGGATTTGTGGAAGTTGAATGAACTGGACATGTAAGTGTATTGTTCAATATTTGATGTTTAACAGCTTAACAATGTTAATAGTTACTGTGAATGAGTTTGTTAAATTTTACCTCATCCAATTGTTTTATTCTGCTGAGTGCACTTTAAACGCCTTTTAATCCGGTGTGAGAGGGATCCGGGCATGCTTGATGCCGAAATTGCCCAGCTGTTTACCGTAACTCAGACACGGAAGTTGAAGAGTTTGAGGGAATTGTGGAAGTTGAATGTACCATACTGGAAAAAGTGTATTTTTCAATATTTAATGTGTTACAGCTTAACAGTGTTAAGAGTTTACTGTGAAATGAGCTTAATAAAGGTCGAGTTATCTTTTGTTTGTCTTAATGCGCCTTATGTATGAAAACAGAGCCAGTCTTCAACAGTGCGCCTTATAATCTGGTGAGCCTTATAGTGCGGTAAATACGGTATATAAAATGTATTTTATGTAATAGAGAGAACTTAAGAATATTGTTTGAATAAATGACACTCATACCCGTCTACGATAATGTTGCTCTAGTTTGCTTGCAGCATATATCTCAGAACAATAACGAGATAAACACTACAATACCCCACTACTGAATGCACTGAGAATCCGTTATCTTGTAATAACTGAGAAATTAGGGCTGGGCTATATCATACCGTTCACGGTAATACCGGTGTAATGTTGGGCAACGACAAGAAAATGAAATATCGCGATAGAATATGGGTAAAGCGCGCATGCGCAGTGCCTTTGTTTACATACGCACATGGCGGCGACACAGAATGAAAAGAGCGAAAGCGGATCGTTGAATGAAACGGACGAACCAGAATTGGTTTGTAAAAATGCTGCAACTTCAGTGGTGTGGAACTGGTTTGGTTTTCGTCTGTCAGATATACAACAAAGCAATATTTTTGGTAGAGTATGCTAGCGGGCCGTCGTTATTATTTTTTTTGGAAAATACGGCACACTTAAAATCAATCCTTTGATTTTTCTGAAAATCGACAGTGCCCCTTATAATCCCGTGCGCCTTATGTATGAATTCTGGTTGTGTTTACTGACCTGGAAACGATTTTATGTGGAACACGGCGCTCAAAATGTTTCAGTACGACTTTGCTAAGCTACAAAGCCGCACCGCTTGATGGATTGTCGGAGCATTACGGCTATCATAGGCAGGCGCCTCGCGGAGTGATACGTACTATGCTTCAACATAATATTACCGTATTGTGTGTGCATAACCTCTTTTTAAGTTTTGTGGATATTTTACATGGTTATGCTGAGGATATGATGGCCAGTTTCCACTGGAAATGCCTTTTGGTTAAACTTTCAGCAAGGAATTTGCATTTGCAATGTTACATTTGCACATAAAAAACAGCTGCTAAGTGAAAATACATTGATGGGTTTTTTTTGCACTAATAACGTTGTGGAGTTGTAAAGTATTTTGTCTAGTGTCAATTATATCGTCAGTTACATCATTATCGCAAATTTTCAAATGTATATCGTGATAAATATTTTTGGTCATATCGCCCTGCTCTATGGGAGATCATCACGTTTTGTACCAGTATCAGTTTAATGACATGAACGTTTATTTGGAGGTGACCAATGCCAGATACATGCTGCATAGCTAAGTAAAAGCTAGTTTGTCATGTATCGCCATGTAGAAGGGAAATGTTAATTATAGTGGAGCTTTGCTTTGAGCAATTACATGGCTAATATTTTGCTTGCACATATTGAGGTAAATTTAAATATATTAGACCTTTAGTTTGTAGCATTTGTCGTGCTCTTGAATACTTAAGTGTAGTTTCTAATTTAAGATCAAATTTTAATTCCAGCAGAAGTGGAATCAGGTTAGCTGGTAATTTAAGTAATTAAATAATTTTTCAAGCTACCAAACTGGTAGCTAGCAACAACATTAGCAGGCAAAACATAACTAGCCAAAAGCCAGGATAGCTTACACATATGTTAATTGGTTACTGGAAGGGCCTGAATTCAAGTCCACCGTTGGGCCATTTCTAAAATACTGCTTTCCTATCCGTTTTATTATCATGCTAAAAATAAAGGCTAAGCTTTTTCTTAACTATGCTGCATGATTCTGGTGACAAGTGTAACAATAATTTATAATCTTAGCAGATAAAGTATTTGAAAGTTGAACCAATAAGTTACTGGTGGATTCCAGAGATTAAGATAAATTAATGTGACATATTTAATATTTTAATAGGAGATTCTACTGTGAGATCTTGTAGTTTATCTGTGTTAGCAGCTAGAAGCTAACACAGGTAGCGCCTGGCTAACTTTGGCTCCTTCCTGGCTAACATTGTCACATAAACACTTTCTATATCAAAATGTTGTCAGTTTTTTGTTTTGTTTTGTTTTGTTTTTTGCCTTCATATGGGGTTTGCATTGGAGTCTAACTGTACCGAGCATTCCCTTTGAATACCAAAAATTGACACATCCTTGGTATTCTTAAAGAAAATTAGACTTGGTTCCCTCAAATACAAGTGCTTCCAAAGTAATAGAGTCGGTTAAGGAAGGTCTCATACTTTAGTTATGTTAAAATTCATTCAGGCATTACGGGGAAAAAAGCTTTTAAAACATGAAAAAAATATTACCCAATACACAATTTCATAAATCATTTAAAAAAAAAAAAAACAACCATACCTTTCTTTAAAAAGCTAAGGGCCTTTCTACTCACTTTCAAAATACATCCACACCTCTACGGCTTATGTTTGTCCTCACATTCATCATAAAAAACATGTACAAGAGGAGGCTGTGAGCAGGCTGACCTTTGTGCTGGTCACTGGGTCCAGTCTGCTTCCCTCAGCTCTCGTGTCGCTGCCAATTACAGATGCTTCCCACACGACTGACAGGACCGGAGCGGCCAATCACAGCTAATCATTGTCATTCAGGAACAGTGCGACAGCAACTGTTTCCATGGTACCCTGACGCTACATCAAGGCAAACTAGATCCCATCAAAAGTATCTGCAGACACTGTAGCATACACACTCACTCACCATATTTGGTTTTACATGAACAGCTTATTGCGCTGTCAGATGGTTTTATTTGCTCTAGCTAATGCGTGCACACACAAATACGCAAACACACACGAGCTGCTTCTCTGTTTGTTTGATTGACAGCTTCCTCTCCAGCTCTGAGCACGCTCCATCTGTGAGAGCAGCAGGAGAGACTAAAAAGGTATTTCATTATGTTGGATCTCAATGCTTTGCACTGTTATTGCTTTCGCGTCCACCCCACCCTTGGTGGAGTAACATCCAAAGCCCCTGATGCCTGAAACATATGGTATTTCAGCCTTTGCATCCTCTCCAGAGTAAACCAACCACATTGGACAGTGAGCTCCAATGTCTCCCATTGATGCTGCTCTTTCCTGTGCTAAATCTGTGACATCAGGAAGAAAAGAAAAACAGGCACCTGCAAAGTCACAATGTGAATAGTGGCATCAAACAAATTAATACAAGAAAATAGGACTTAACCATAAACTATATATGAAGACGACTTTGACGCTCTGCATAAACATGAAGCCAAAATATCTGACTACAATCTTGTGGAAAGTTCTTCAGACTGAGTACTGAATTTGGAAGCCAGGAGTGACATAAAAGGACCTCCTTAATATAGATTTCAGACACACAACTGTGACAGTGTAAAAAGGTACCATGACATCAACCACTGGTTTGATGAGACTTAGGCGTGTGGTAGATTTTCGAAAAAGGAGGTGTCCTGTTTCCTATTCTGGAGGCTTGAAGTGAGTGTTTTGACTGTTCTCATTTTGGTTTCAAATAACCAGATGTGACAACAAGGGATGCGTCTGACTGTGAAACTATGACTGTGACTTGTCACTCACAATTTGTTAGCCAATGTGCATATCATAAATAATCCTCCATTTTGAAACATAGTACAAAGACTTGCAAAACAGACTTAATGCATCCTACAAGGCATCCCAGTGCATGACCAGCGCTTGAGAGCATCTCTGTATTAATAACAACAAGCATGAATTAAACATAACCACGCAGACGTGACACATGAACCAGGGAAACTTAGTACAGGGGGAGATGACATAAACAACTAAGGAACAAGACTAAACAGTAGGGCTGCTCGATTATGGCAAAAATGATAATCACGATTATTTTCACTGAAATTGAGATCTCGATTATTTGACGATATTTATTTAACCCTTTAAGACCTACCATAGAACCAAGTCCGCCAGAGCTTATATTATTTTTTTTTACATATTGTAGTGCCATTTTTGGGAGCATTTCAAGTTGCTATACATCAATACAACTGTTATAGCCCATATTTTTAATAATATGTATGCATTAAGTCCATAGTAATTACATTAATTGCAAAAAAGTGCAATAAACTACAAAAAAATTGAAAATCGTTTTTGCTTTTTTTTACATATATTTCTACTTGGGGAAATTTAAGAGGCTTATCCCTCAAAACTTTAAATACAAAAAAGTTGCAAAAAATAGTTTACAACAACAGGAAATTTATTTTGAGTGTCTTCACAGTTTTATTTTGGAGATACAGCAATTTTTATATACTGCAGGAAAAACAAATCCTATGATGCAAATTTGCAAAGAAAACAGCATGTGCATCAAAATAAACTATATCCAGCAGTGCAATCCGAGTTCTAAGCATCCCAGAAACTATTCAGAAAAGTCAAACATGACTTATAAAAACACCAGTATAGGCTTTTAAGGCCTACAAGTAAAAAACTACATTTTCCGCGAAAATTATGTCACTTCCGGTTTCGGACAGGAAATGGCGGACATGCGATAGTTCGAGTTGACATCTTTTTCAATGTGGGAAGTGTTATGAACAGATGATCGGATCGGCAAAGCGTGTTTCTGGAATATTATGTTTTTGTTGCTGCAAGCGCTTTTTATGCAATTTTTGCAAAGCTTTATGTGGAAGGAAACCGTGACCGAGGACAAGCTGATAGCATAAGATGTAAGTACAACTCCTCCGGTTTCATATGCAAAACAAATTATTGCGCTAGCTTACACGGTTCCGGTTCTACAGGGATTTAAAGGGTTAACAATAAAAATGTATTGAATAATGACTTTAAAAAACAATATAAAATAGTGTGCAAATACTGATAACAGTGCAAATGTTTGCAATATAAAAAATAAATAAAAAATGTAAACATCTATGTTTAGTGAACCTTGCAGTGTTGCTCTGTGGTGCAGCTATGACACCGTAGCAAAGTTTACACACTATGTCTACTTGATCCACGTCTGACTCCGCAAACCCATAATGTTTCCACACCACTGAAGTTTTTTTTTACCTCTCTTTTCAACCAACGGCAGTCACTCTCCTCTCCAAATAACTTCTGCTTAGCTTTCCGAGCTTCCCTTGGGTCCTCTTAATTGTTGTGAGGTGTGTTCAAATGCAGAGAGGTGCGCTCGATTTGTCACACGGAGCAGCGCGAGAGTAAAGCACGAGGGAGGGGCTAATAATCGGCTCAGTCATTTTTAATAATCATTGAAAGCCCAGATCGTAATCGTGATTAAAATTCGATTAATTGAGCAGCCCTACTAAACAGCAATCAGAAATTAACTAGGTGCACTAAGCTAAGGCACAACAGAAATACAAAAGATACATGAACTCAAACACTGGGTCGCTTGACCCAGGACCATGACAGGTATGTTCATTAAGGCAGAGGTGCAGCCAAAACCACAGACCAGAGCACCTGCTTGAGGGTAATCTGGCTTTATGGCCCTGAGACACAAGTCAGGACTTGATTAACCCAGGTGAGGCGAGGTGTGTGATTGTGTTTGACTTTTGTAATTCGTAATGAAAAAATAAACTAGTCAATTAACTCCGATCAAAAGTTTACCTGCAGGAGAACATAGTTGAACTTTATTCAACAGTAAAAGGACCTAAAAAGATTTCCAGGAACCTGGAAATGCCAATCAGCAGCATTCAAACTCTAATTAAGAAATAGAAAATGAAGGACTCTGTTGAAACCAATCCACGGTTAGTTAGACCAATGCAAACTTGATACAGAACTGCCAGAAAAATTGTTTGGGAAGCATAGATAAAACCCCCTACAGAAATAACAAAAGCTGCTACTATGCCAATAGCACAAAGCAGCCCATTGTTAACATACCAAACAGCACAGAGAAAACCCTCAAAACCTCTGGAACAAAGTTATTTGGAGTGATGAGGCCAAAATTATGAAGGTTTTGGCCACAACCATAAACACTACATTCGGGGGGAGTTAACAAGACGTATAATGAAAGTACACCATGCCTACTGTAAAACACTGACGTGGATCACTGATGTTTTGGGGATATGTGAGCTACACAGGCAATTGGTCAAAAATGATGGCAAGGTGAATGCAGTGTGTTTTCAGAAAATACTGGAGGAAAATTTGCACTCATCAGGCAGGAAGCTGCACATGGGATGCACTCGGACATTCCAAAATGACAGTGATCCAGAACAGAAGGTCAGGTCAACCTTTCTTTGGTTACAGCAGAAAGAAGTGAAGGTTCTGGGAGTGGCCATCTTGGTCTCCTGACCTCAACATCATTGAGCCAGTTTGGAAATATCTCAAACATGTAGTTCATGCAAGACAGTTTACAGGATATGGAGGTATTTGGCCAGGAAGAATGGGCAGCTTTACCATCTGAGAAAATTAAGGTGCCTCATCCACAACTACTACAAAAAAACCTCAAGCTGTCATTGATGTTAAAAGAGGCAATATATAGTATTAAGAACTATGGATAAACAGGATAAATACTGTGAGTGTATCATTTCCAGTCTCTGCAATGAAAAACACAAAAGTCCTGCTGGAGTATGTAACTTATGAGCACAACTGTAGGTAGGCAGAATGCAGGTTTAAGGCATTTTTGCATGGGCAGCTACGTCCATGTGTTACACTGTCTACGCCAGGGGTCGGCAACCCTAGGCACACGTGCGGGTTTGCTCGGTGGGCAAATGCCCGGTATATACCGTTGTAACGGTATAAACAATGAAAGGTGGTGGATTGGCCAGATGCTGGCCGGTGTGTAAAAATAACTCAGTTGTTTGATGGTGGCTATGGCACAGATTCAGTAACATTATCAAGTGGTGGAGGCCCGTAGGTGGATGAGGGAAAGCGGAGGCAAGAGGAGCAGAGACCCGAGGCGGCACCGGTCCGACTGTCAGGTGAACTGAACTTCAGGTAAGAAGTTATGACCTGCAGTCTATCTGGGTCAGATATAAACCAAGTTTAGGTGTAGTTTATTTTCGTTGTGCTGACTTTTTACAGTCAGTTACAATAACTCGTACTGCGTATTAGCTAGCATGACAGAGTTTCTACACAGCTGGGTGGGTGCTATGATGTTACTGATAGTGAACTTTATTTTATTCATAAGGTTCGTTAGGTTCGTTATTTTCAACTTTAATTTATATATTTTATCTTATTCTTCCCAGTTAAATTTACCCTTCATTCTAATTTGTGTTGTACAGTTATTTCATTTTTAACCTTAATTTATATTTTATTCCTTCCTAGTTAGATTTACCCTTTTTAATTTTTCATATTTATTTCCTATCTTATTCATAGCCTTTTCCTTTTTTGTTTTCTTTAGGTCACGAGCAGTTGTCCAAGCATTTCACTACATATCGTACTGTGTATGACTGTGTACGTGACAAATAAAAATTTGAATTTAGAGTTGCCAACCGTCCCGTAAAAAGACGGAATCGTCCCGCATTGAGAGAAAATATTACGCGTTTTGTGTTGAGCTGAAAAGGAGCACAGTTTGTCCCGTACTTCAGCTAGAATGGAAAAAGACACAAAGCTGGAGTTATTCTGTCTTTATGCTGCACAGCTGCCTTTTCTTCTCTCATTCTCTCTCCCTCCCTCTCCTGTTTTTACTTCAATCATGAAACTGATCAGTGATCAAGTTATGAACTGTTTCTGAGAAACAAAAAACACCAGGATCCTTTTCTAAGTAACTGTGCAGGGGTGGATCTAGCAAAGTTTTGCCAGAGGGGCCAGGTGGGGCATTAACAGGGAAAGAGGGGCACAAAGAAATACTTTCTTATTCTCATTTAAAATGTCTGGCTGTTATTAAATAATTATCTGAAGCTTACAACCAAAGTTTTCATCTGATGTAAAATGAATAGAAATCATACATATACCAACAAGACTGTACATCACTGTCACAACAGCATTTGTTTTCATTCAAAGGCTTTATGGCTTTTCCTATAATACCTGGTGGGCCGGTCTCTAGTCTAAATGCCCGGGCCAATTTTTCCCCCCCAGTCCAGCCCTGGGCACGACACGCAGTGAATTAATCTGAGAAAGTGCATCAAAAAATAAATGGCCGTGCCAGCGGTGCTCATCGCAAATTAGCTCACATAGACACATTAGTTGTGCTGCTTCTTAATGACGGTATTTTAGCTAACAACCCCAACTACCAGATTCAACTTGTAATTGGCTAAAAATAACTTAGCCTAATGGTCAGAGGGACGTTGTTAGCTTTCCACATTCCGACACTTCAAATGCTTCAGGAGCTCTCCGCTCAGCATCAGCACCACGGAAATACACGGATACATCCGTAGACTCGAGACAGAATTCACAATGCATTTTTGGGCCTTTCAGGTGTATGGACCAATGTTTTATTTTCTGATCAAACCAGAATTCTTTAATGAGCAGCTAGATTTGTCTCGCATTAACTGGCTGAGTTAATGCCAGTTAATGCAACATCGAAGCAGCTAGAATCCACAGCTGTGCATTTTCACCTGCTGGACATCACTACCTGACAAGTTTAACTGTCTTCAGAACATTGCAGAGGCCTTATTGACAGTATTTGGCTCTACATATCTGTGTGAGCAGATTTTCTCTCACATGAGTGTCCTCAGGCAGCCGTCTGCATGCTGGACACTCGGAGACCTGTGTCTCTGAGTGGGAGACCAGAGATCACATTAACATGTGTATTAACAAACATGCCATATTGGCCCAGTTTATTTTTCTTATCATTTTTTTGAGGAGACCACAAATAGCATTTGTATTTTCTGTTGTACAGTTCATTTGCTGTTATGGAGTTCTTGTTATGGATAAAAAGTGTCTTTTTTTTGTTTCAAAATAGCTGATAACTATTCGCTGATAGCTGCCAACATCTGCGAACAAATATAATTCTATAAAGTGGTTCTATATAGTGTGTAACTGTTAATATTGAGTGTTATTAAATTTATTGCTAATGCAATCATATGGCACACTGACCTCTGAGGAAATTTTAGACGGCACTCGTCATCAGAAAGGTTGCCGACCCCTGGTCTACGCTCTGCTGTAATCATGCAAGCTCCGTCCAAATTCTTTTCCATTCTTTTGTTTTATAAGCAGTTAGAAGAAAGCTAACTTAAACAGAGTACAAAACAGCCATATTCTTCTGTACAATTCTCCAACAGTGGTTAACACGTAAATGTACTTCTGACATGCTTTGACAGATCCCAGATTAATAAGAAATATGTGTACTTCATAAACTATTTTCGGGATAATTTAATTTGGGGGATCATGTACTTTTTGGGGTTCTAACGTGATGGGAGCTGGCTTAATATCTTATACTATACCCCCTTTATATACAATCTGTCATTCAAAAAATGCAAAATAGCCATTGATTTTCAAACTTCCCTCCGTTTTATGTTGTTCTGCAGCACAGACTGTGCAGAGAGAAAACACATAATGAAGCCCGAGTCAGAGAAAGGGCTTATGGAGTTGTTTGAACTTTGAGTCAGCTGCTGTTTGGTTTTAGGTTTTATGCAGACATATGTTTTTTTCTGAAAGCCGAAGAAGCGCTCAGGACTGAGAACCTGTTTGTTGTTTGCAGTATGTGTGTGCCAGTATTGCTTGGAAAAGTCCACACTCAGAGTCTGTCTGTGTTGGCTGTGATGACTATGCAGAAACACTGATGCAGTCGGAAACCTAAGGTCCTATAAGCGACATAAATAAATCTCACGCTGACAGACATGTGTTTCACATCCACACAGAGCTCCTTTCAGCTGTCAGACTTACAGTCCCGCATATCAGAAACAGAATATTAACGACATTGATATACTGCAGCTGGGAAAAGTGAAAGGTCTCTATGGAAGTTTTTTTAGTCAGAAAAAGCACAGACATATTTTCATATTTAAAACATGTTCTTGTACTATTAGAGGTTTGTCTTACAACTTGAGCACTAGTTTGACACAAAACGTGTCTTAAGACTAGTTGCCATGGTGACAAATGATTTGGGATCAGTGGCTTTCAGTTCCCTGAATTATTTGAATGAATGAATGAATGAATGGCACAAACTATGCATTTCTCTTTTATCACAGCAAAATCATAAAATAAATGCTCAAAACCTCACTTATGAAAAAGGAAAGGTGGGTAAACCTTACCTTGTGCATGAGTGTCTCTTTTTTTCAGTGTCCTTGTGCTTACAGGGTTCATACGCCTTTTTCAGGGTCAAATTCAAGCACTTTTTAAGCACGTTCAAGGTCCCTTTTCAAACTTTTCCAGCACACCCCCCCTCCCTGCCAAAAAAAAAAGAATGCATGTTTCAATTCACATCACCTCAGTAAGACCATGTGAAAATTAATACAAATCATCCAAGGTGAACTTACACCTTTGTTCCCCTTTTGTTAAGACATAGAAAAACGCACCATACAAAAATACTGCAAAAGGAAACGGTTGCCTTATATACATAGTGTATAAACTCAAAATGCACATTTCACTTAAAAATTAAGATGTGAAAATGTGAACAAATCAACTTGTTAGAGATATTCATCTCCTGTAGTCTTCTCATCAGATACTGATGCTTCTTTCCTGTGTGACAAAAAATAGGAGACAGATGTTTGTTTGTTTTTTAAGTTAATTACCAATGAAACTAACTGTTTTACTGCACATTGCTGTCTGTATTATTGCTGAAGCCCTAAATGATCACCTTTAAAGTGTTTGTGCTAATAACATCATGTACAGTCAGACAGGCACAGAGAACAGCACTGACTGGGAGGCTTTGAACAGATCACATAGTTCAATTCAACATATAAGACTTTAAGAATGCACAAGCATCTACTTAAAATCTATTTAATTTATCATCTGTGATATTATTGTGTACAAATCCAATGTATTTTGTTCATCTCCCTTAAATAAACAGGCAGCCTTAAAGTATGAAATATTCATATACAAAAACACATAAATGTATGGCTGATAGTGCCCCACAGGCCTCAGTGTGAGCTTGAAGACACTTATAATGTTTAAGTAGTTTAATGTGCAGATGACGATAAACATTTTGAATGAAAGCCGGGGAACTTTGGTAGCACAGAAACAAGTGGCTATTCTTTGTGACCATATGGATCACTCATATTACCATTATTTCACCCAAAGGCACCAAGTTAATACTTAAAAAAGCTGCAGCAATACACACAAATATAAACAGTACTTGGTGACAACTTTGCTTTTAGCCTCTAACCGTCTGGGGTCCAGGGTATAATTGGATGTTTCTGACTACTTTTGATTTGGCCTCTATATTTCACCTTTAAAAACTGTTTATCTTGCCAATCTGTTATTTTCTCATTTTGACAAACTGCATCAGCACAATTTATCTAAATTCAGACAAAATTTAAAATACGAGTAGAAAGTGATATTTTTGACTGTAAAACCACAAGCATGTTTAACAAATCATTTTCATAACTTGTAATGCAAATAGAAATTGTACATTTTTAAAAAATATGCACAAGTTCTGTAAACAACAAAGTTATATGGTACTATTTACCTAAAAATGCAGCCAAGGCTCAGACATTTTTTATATAACAATTTAAAACTATTTAGAGAACAATCAAGTGTTCTGCATCAAATAAGAAGGCACACAAATTATTTATGCAACGCCAAAAAATAGTTTGTGTCCACTCTAACACAGATGAGAACAGCACAGGGATAAATCAGCAGGTCTGACAGCAGGCGTGTCACTCAGCGTTTACACTGCAGTCTGCCTTTGGTGGCTTTTTTGCAGCAACTGTGACATTTTCTAGTAGAACTGACACACAAAACAAAACAACGACTACACTACACAATAACTACACAAGACAACACACTAACTTGAGACTCCAAACACGGTGAATGTCACAAATCTCTCATATATCAAAAACCACTCTCTCTCTCTTTCGCTCACTCGCTCTCTCTCGCCGGTCACTCTAAAACTTCCCCCTCTTCCCAAACAACCAAATGCCACATGTTGCCATATCATTTTTTGATTGGTCAACATAGTACATTTTTCCACCAATAGGGAAGGAGTGTTTTTTCCTTTTCTTTTTTCACTCACAAGCAAAGCTGTTTGCTAGCGCTCTCCTTTGAAAACTGCGTTTTAACCGTTTCTTCGCAGAGTAAACTCCACTGTTTTATTCAGAAAAAAAACATCGGTTTTACGTGGCCTATCAACACAATTTAAAAACTGGTATTTGAAGTCCGCACGTTCAACCCAAGTTGAAATGGAGACTCTGGGTCCGCGACTCCAGAGGGTTAATCAGAAAGCCTTAAGTTAGCTAGTTATGTATCAGGCTAATGTTTAAAGCTTTCACTTGAGTAAATTAACTCATATTACTGCTAAGTAATGTTAGCTAAGTTTACAGCATATTCCATAATAGCGCTGCCATACTGCATCACACTCAGTGCATTACAATCATTTATCCAGCGAGTTTGACAGATAGCAAAATAATAATCATAATTTTAAAAAATAGCATGTGTAACGTACACGTACTGGAAAATTATTTACTAGGACTCACCTATAATGCAACTAGAAAGCGCAAACTCCGCCATTGTTGTTTTCCATCAAACACTCATTAAAACAGCGACCTACCAGTGTTGCCAACTCCTCAGTAAGGAAAATCGCTATTGGTTGTCCTGAAAGTCGCTAGAAGTCGCTAAATGACGTCATCATGCATAATTGGTCATGCTAATCTAAATGTAACCTATGTTGTTGGAGAGGGAAATAACATCATGGAAGAAACATAAAGTGAGTAAAAAACGTCCTAAATGAATTTAGAGTTTATTTAGAACTACAAATTAAATTTCTTTTAGCAATTATTGTTTTTTTTAATGTCACAATTCCAACCCTGCTCCTTTACCCGGACTTGGACCGGCAAAAGTGACCCGAAATAGGCACTCTGGTGGAGTTACTTTGTGTGTGTGTTTATAAGTAGTTTTAAACCTTGTGATCCACAAAACAGCATAAGAGTAAAAGAGTAAAAGAAGAACTGACTGCGTTACAGCACCCGCTGCTTTTTGAGAGTAAAAGCGATACGCGCTTTCACGTCTTTTTTTCAAGGGGTCTGAAAACTCGCTAAATATAGCGGCAAAGTCGCTAAGTTGGCAACACTGCGACCTACAGGTATGTTAGCGTACTCATCACCAACTGGCCGAGGGAGGGGCGGGGTCACATGCTGAAACAGACGCAAGGCAGCCCAGGCGGGGAAATTTTGCGACTCATTTTAGTTCTCTATCTGATAAGAAAACTATTCAATCCGATAGTTATTTGTGGTGAATGGAATACAGTTACACTTTCAAGCACTTTTAAGCACCACATCTGAAATTCAAGCACTTTTCAAACCTTGAAAATACAATGTTAAAATTCAAGCATTTTCAAGGATTTCAAGCACCCGTACGAACCCTGTGCTTAAGTGAGGTTCATTATTATGATGCTCTTCATTTTAACTCACTGCCAGTTTTACTGCACTCTAGTGATGTGTCCGTCGCGAACGAAATTGCTCTTAGAGCCGGATCTTTGATGTGAACGACGTGAGTCATGGGGGTTTTTTTTTCTTTCTCTCACCCTTTTTTTCGCTTCACTCCGCATGCGAGCCTTGTGCTTTGCGCTGGGAAGAGGGGGAGGTGCCACTATTCTGAGCACAGAAAAAAAATTGCAGGTGCAAGTGTTGCATTTTGAGGAGAAATTTATTTTGAGCGAAGAAAAGCTAAATTTGAGTGAACAAAATTCATTGCTGCGTCCAAAAAATGTATTTCAGTGTTTGCTATTATCCATACACACACACACAATAGCAGCCCCTGTCGCTCAGTTTTTGCACTTGCGCTTGCTCGCAATGTGTTGCTTGTGCTCTCAACATTTCTGCCTGTGCCTCAACTCTTTCTGTACACCGTTATATTTGGGCCACAAAACCAGCCAATGTGTTTTGGTCCCCAATCAGCTCGAAATGACGAAATGCAATATCCCAGAATCCATTTCGTCCAAAACTCAAATGAGGCAGTGGCGGAGGAACACAGCATTGCCGAATTTGAAATATTACTCTTTCTGGGTCACAACTCCAAAACATGTAAAAACTAAGAAGCACGTAAAAACTCCAAAACACGTACAAAACACAACAGAAGTGCTCCAGGATGCAGGCGCAGTGTTGAGCTTTTGTTACCTAGTGGCTACACCAGCCAGCAAGTACCAACGACCGGATTTGGTGTGTAGTAGTAACAGGTAAATGAACATTTTTTTAAAATTATTTGTATATATACGAGTGCTTGTATATAAACACACACATATACTTTTAATTGTGTAATTTAAGGGATCTAGGTAGCTCTGTTTTGGAAGTTCAGTTAATGCTAGAAATGTGTTTTGGAGTTTGTACGTGCTTTGTCTCTAGGGGCCACCGTAAATATTTATATATAAACATATATAAATAAAACCACTTGTTTTTACATTAGTAATTCCATTTGTGCATAATTTTATATTATTGTTAATAATAAATTAATTAAAGTAACAAAACAACCTGAAGAGCCTTTTTAGTGAGCTGAGCCGAAAGAGCCGGTTCTCTAAAAAGAGCCAGAAATCCCATCACTACTGCACTCTTTAATCCAGCTCAGCATCAGTACTTTTTTAGGAGCATCAAACCAAGAACTCTTACAGTTTTAGTGAATGACTATTCAAATTCTGGGAGGCAATATACACAGGAGGGCAGCATCTGAATACATCCTTTAAACAGTGTTTGTAATGTCTCTGTTCAAAGGTTATTGTTTTTTTTGTTCTGCATTTTATATTTTTAAAACCATTAGTGAGGAGGTTGTTATAGTCGTTTAAACCAGCTGCATTTGTCAGTGTTAGGAAAATTAAGTCTGTCATGATCAATAGAAGAAGAGCAGAAACTTAAAAAAGTAAAGAGAAATGGTCTCGTAGTCTCCTTCTCTACTGGCATATCAGAACACAAACTCTGGGTTAATGAAATAGAATAGTATGCAATAGAATAACCACTTTGCTGGTTATTTGCTCTCTTTTGTATATATTTATTTTGTTTTCTTTTGGGTTTTTTTTAAAGTACTTTAAGAAGTTTGTAGTGCTGTTAAAATGGTCTATATACAAACATTAGTAAAAGCTAAAAACTATACATTTTATTAGAAATACCTAAATGTACAGTTTAAAATCCTGTATAGAAATCTACAGGAGTCAAAATAGCCAAACAACATCACAGCGTGAAACCTGTTAATCAGTCAAGTTGTCACACAAAGTTTAGCAGAGGTTCAAAACTGAATGTTGTGAAATTGCATGAAAAATAGGAATACAAGTCACGGAAGAAAAAAAGGATTAGCAAAGCTGCCACACAGTTTTTAGTGGATGTGGCTCGATATATGCTGTTTAATGATCCAGTGACCATTAAAACTATAGTTATGGCTCTATCCCCGTCTTTTATATTCAGACTTCAAATAAATCCCCTGATTTGATCTAAGATGGTTGCTGAGATGTAAAATTGTGCAGGTGAACAAAAGCAGAAAACCTTCATATAGTCAGTTTTTGAAAAACTTGTTTTACTCTTCAAACATTTTGTCGACATCTAAAAATACTTCTAACTTTCTGCATATTTTCACCCCTGTGTGTTACTGTTGGCACTGGAGTGTGGAGTGATCCTATCCATCAGCATGTCTGCAAGAAAAAAACAAAAATATCCAC